>NW_019743693.1:366748-401712 GCF_002891405.2 Cryptotermes secundus
ATGTTCCCTATGTTACCTGCGTCGCAGAGTGTACACAGTGTACGTAGCGTACGTAGCGAACATAGCGTGTGTGGCCGAACCTTAACCCAGTACTTTAAACTCGTAAAAATAACCTCGATACCACTTTTTCGATATTATCCGATTATCCGATAAATAAATACGTCTATTCTCAACATTATATAAATGTGTATATTAAAATATATAATTATAATACTGCTATTATTACTCAGTTTCGTACTGTAGCGTGTAGAGACATTTCTAGGCAACGGCTCTATAAAGCATTTCTCGTGGCAAAGGATACACGTTCAACAATAGAGATATTGTTGGAAACGGTATTTTCTACTCGGTCAATGCCGAGATGTTATAAGCGGGACAGGTTAGAATAGAAACTTCATACCCGTAATGAGGAGAGGTCGAATACATCCACCATAGCCTTGCGAGTCGCAGGAGGCGACGAAAAGGGAACATACTGCCTGGGAGTATAACTGGGCCAAACTGTTCCTGGGGGATATAAATACGGGGACCTGACCCTCCAGGTTGAGAGAGTCTCGAATCTAAGACATCAAAATATGGTAATGAATTCCCCGAACTCTGATCTGAGAATCCCTGCACTGGCGAGGACCAGCAGCAATCGTAAACGACAGATCCATCCTTTTGTCAGAGAGGATGTTACAAAAGGACTATAACACCAAATATTCATTTGAAAATAAAAGTACTCTGTCATGAGTCTCAAGGGGCTTGTTGCCAAGACGAACTGATTGGAGGTAAATAGCCAAATGCAAAGATACTCTGACTCTGAGAACCAGTTCAGTGCTTAGCTGATAAGTGGAGAAGAGAAGACAAGGAGAGTGGTGTGAAATGGCCGCGACTCAGTTGTAAGGAAGACAGTCAGCTGAAAAGGAATCTTCATTCAGAGAGCACGTCAGCAGGGAAGCAGAGGAATTGATTGTTAGAAGCCGTTGTCAGGAAACGACTAGTGAAGACAGTGCAGGTTGGAAAAACCTAGAACACGCTCTAGTGAACTGAAAGTGTAAATATTTGCGATTACACTATAATTAAATGTATTTACTAGTTGTGTGTTAAAGTGATTAATATATCAAATATGCAATCCAAAACCCTGTCAATCGTCACTCAAAGTCGTAGCACAGCTGTTATTCCAGTTTCCAAATTATTCCCTCTTTCATCTAAATTGCGAGGGCAATACATTCAGAGGTATTTGTTGCTGTCTGGTTTCCGAATTACTAACAATTAAGAGAAACAATAAAATGCCCCAATTAGAGTGATAATTTCACGGATGCTTCCAGCTCATCTATCATCAGGAACTGGCACAATAGGCCCGTTTGAGGCTACAGTAACAGGGAACTGAATTCACCCCACTCTTGCAACTGAGAGGACTACAGGGTATTACTCACGTTAGTAAGAAGCACGGAGGATTGGAGGTAAGGCACCACTGTTTCTTAACCTTCCCATTGCATATCACCTTAGTGCTACGGGGTTTTACACGTCTACTCATTGGATAAGGGGCCGGATGTGACACGTAGCCGGTTCGGACGGAGTGCGAGATCCACCTACCAGTGAAATTACAAATTACACCACACACGTCCTATAGTTACGGGCGCTTCATTTTGCCGGATGTTTTGGGTAGTCGTGAAACATTAGAAAAACTGCAAGTGTTTAGGATTAAAGAGAGGAGGAGAATATTTGAATGCAAGGCAGCAGAAATATTTTAAGAGTAAGAATTCTGTGTGAAGTTTTCGCATAACATGCGATTAAAGTACGTTCCTACAGGTTGGGTATTTAGATCAATTTGGAAACAATGAACTTGCTAGTTACTTTTGTTACTTGAAGCCGTTTAGAAAGTGACCACTTGGTAGAAGAAGAAGGATATGGAATGATAATATTAAGATCGATATTACGTACACAAGTGGCATGGATTAGATTCAACTGGTTATAGAAATTGCAGAGTGGTGATTGGTGAAAAACAATTTAGGGTTCTTATTACACCGTAGATAGTTAGATCTGCCTTCTCACGAAGAACAATCCGCAGACTGAAACTACTTTCACTCCTAGTGAAACTGTTGCCTGTGAAGTAAATACAGTACATCACTCGACATTATCTCCTGCCCATGGTCCAGTCTATATCAGATACTATTTAAGTATATCAAAATGAAGTTACTATGAAATCTTGCCACCAGTTTCACAGTGCATGCTATATAGAGTTAATCTGCTAATTGCTGCAATCCTGATCCTGCCGTCTCACAGTTTTACTCGTGATTAGTGTCCAAGCCACTCACTAAAAGGACCGAGGTTGGAGACAAACGGTGCTATATGTTCTAGAAAAGATACGTTAGAATTCTTCCACTGCTTTACCTTTTTTTCACCTAACTCACATTGCGTAATTCTAAATTTGACTCTGTCATTTCAGTTTAACATGACAACCTACAGCGTCAAGTTTGAAAAAAAGGCTCATCGAACTCCATTAGCACTAGACTGTAACAGGATTGTCTCAAAGTTTGGTTGATCCCGACAAGTTAATGTAATTCAATACGTCACAATCTGAACACCAACACAGATCTCTCTAAGAATTACATGTTCCGCAACAATGGGCTGTTTACTGCAGGAACCTCGTGCAGTACTGGCTTTGAGGACTTAAATTATGACAATGAGGCGTGGCGTGTACTTAGTGGTTTCCTCACTTCGAACAGTAACACACAAAAGTAATGTTGTGGCCATATTTTATCACTTTATGCTACCAGAAACCGCCTTACCGGTAGCACTGTGTGCATGAAATCCCTGGTTATGAAGGAGTGATATTGTCTATAGAATGAAGGGGCGAAAAACGCCCTGAGCATAGAAATGATCAATGGACATCTTTTTTAAAAATCTCTTTATTCTTTCTGCACTCCCTTCTCCTCTTATTCGGAGGCACGCTCATTTGTCTCTTCAAGTATGTGTGCCTTGCTCCTTGCCTGGCTCCCCCCAAGGGAAGAATTAAATTCCCTTTTGTAGCGTAGCGCTTCGGCAGCAAATCTGTGGGCATTAAGACTCATACAGGCTCTAAGCATGTCTCTCACGAAAATCAGCTTATGGGGGAAGTCTCCTTGAAGATCCAATGTGGTCACTTGTTTCCAAGAGCCGCATATTATGAAGATGGGGTCGTTGTATCTATTTCGTGTAACGAAATATATCCATTTTAATATTGCACACCCACGTACGTCTTGGTCTGAGGCCGCGCCATAGCTCAAGCGGTTAATCGTTGGCTTTCCATCGCGGCGGCCCGGGTTCCATCCCGGGAAGTCAAGTGGAATTTGTGGTGGACAAAGTGGTGCTGGGACAGGTTTTCTCCTATTACTTCGGTTTCCCTTCTCAATCTTCATTCCACCAATTGCTACACAATTACCCTCACCTATCATCTGGGGCTGGTACAATAGGCCAGAATTTGCCGCAGTACAAGGGACTTAGTCCCACCCCAATAACAATAAAAAAAATACGTCTTGGTCTTCCCATTGGCCTCCTTTTTTCTGGTTTTCCCACCAGTATCCTACATGCATTCCTCCTCTTTGCCATTCGTGCTACATGCCCCGCCCATCTTACCCTCCTTGACTTGATCATTCTAATTATACTTAGAGAATAATATTGTCATTGTCATAATTTTATTATTTTAATGATTAGCAGGACTGTATCAAATTTCGAACCTTGTCAGTTGTACCATATCAAATATATCAAAGACTATGGTCTGTTTTCCAACACAATATGAAGTTGTTAGTATGAATCTACCACTGTCAGAAATGGAGTGTTGAGTGCTGTATTGTAATTTTGAATTGGATATATAATTATGGGTATGTCTATCGACACAACGTAACACGACCAAAAAAAATTAAAGTTATCCCTGTAACAGGCCTTGGAGGCCCATAGTGTTGTAAGACGTCGAGGTTCCCTCATTTTCCAGACAATCTGCTTACAGATGACAATCAGGTTGTCAGTCTCAAGCGCTAGAAGCCCTTTACCTCCACCTGGTACTCATTTCTGTTAAGGGCTGAGTCAACCCCATGGCCATATTGCGGCTGGAAGAATTAAGTAAATTGAAAATTCCTATAACCTCTTCGGAGATCGAACCCCGCGCCCTTCCTGCTGTAGCATAAAAGAATAAAAATTAGTTGAAATTGAGGTTATAATCTCATCCTAAAGAAATGTGGTGCGGCCTGGGCTCTTTTGGCTTAAGATAAAGTATTGTGTTGGGCCCTTGTGAATGTGCTCTGATAGGTAACCTATACCAAATAATTTTTCTCATGAATTTTCTTTGGCCTCCATACAGCAATTCTTGTCTGATTCCTTTCATAACCTTTCTAATACATCACTCACAATTATACTCACATTCGACCCTACAAATGAATCCTGCAGCTGAGAAGCGTACTTGTGTAAACTAAGAGGAAAAAATAATTGGACTTGATTTCCGTAATGCAAAGTCCATTGGGAGACGAAAGAATTATTATATGGACGGGAGAGGGAACAATTCAGGTCTAGTGAGACAGTTTAGGACATGGAAGTATGCAGTCTTCTGAGATGTAGCCCAAGGTACATCTTGTGTAAACCGTCGTTTAGGAGGAACGTATCGCCTCCATCCCCAGGTTTGAAAATCCGAGAAGGAGGAACCAGCTGCTAGTCACTTGCTCGTGCAGATACCTCGTTCGCGGATTCTTCTACACTGAAGATGGAAGCGATACGTTCCTCCGAAACGTCCGTTCAAACAAGATCTACACGACACCACATTCCAGAAGACGTCATTCTTTATAGTCAACGATGTGAGAACCTCAAATCCTACATAGTTTAAGGCTAATTTCTGTACATTGTCCATCGTTCTATCTTTTCATATAAAGTAACACATCTCTTCGGGTATGGGTTTTGTTTCCTTCTATACGTGGAGAAGATAATTTCTGCTCCGTTGGCCCCTAGAAAAGTAACTTCATAATCTGTACAGTAGCTCCACCTAGGTAGCGTAACACACTAGGAATCTACTCATGGTCCGTCTATCTAAAGATGAAATTTGAGCCCATGTCTGAAACCTTGTGTTTTTCATATATAAAGACATTTACGACTCGAGTGGGATTCAAACCACCAATCCCAGTGTTTTGGTGGACGAAGACATTTTGTGCCTCAGATCGCATGACCAC
Source organism: Cryptotermes secundus (assembly GCF_002891405.2). Lineage (NCBI taxonomy): Eukaryota > Metazoa > Arthropoda > Insecta > Blattodea > Kalotermitidae > Cryptotermes > Cryptotermes secundus. The sequence goes on from NW_019743693.1 coordinate 371,920, forward strand.
TGTGTTCGGCAGTTATTTGGCGGCTTGATATTGTGGCATATATACTTGTTGCTAGGCAACGACAGCGAAACAAACAACGTGGCAACAGCTGTTGTTAGGCAGCTGCCCGCCCTTAACAATGGAAGTACTGTTGGAAACAGTGTTTTCTATGTGGTCCGCTCATAGATTATATCACGCGACAGACCGAATTCAGTCAGTTAACCCCGCGTTGAGGTGGGGTCGAATACCTCCACCGTGACCCTGCGAGTCGTAGGAGGCGACGAAAAGGGGAGTCTCAAACCTGAGACAGTAAAATATGGTCACGAGTCCCAAGGTACTCGGAGAAAGACTGCGCTGGCAAGGGCCAGCAGCATATACAAAAGATAGGGCCTTCCTCTCGTCAGAGAGGGCGCCACACAAAATCAAGACCATAACTGTCAAACAGTAGTAAATATCTGGTCATGAGCCCCAGATGTGGCTCGAAACCGACTTACTAACTGACTGACCGTCAGTCGCAATGTGACTTTGACTTTGACTCAGTCAGTTATTGAGCGTAGTGCAGTAGAGTGGACTGAGTTTGTGAGTTAGTTAATTAATGCAGTGGAGGGAAGTAAATAGCTGGTTGGTGAGTTAGTGAGTTAGGGAAATGCAGTTCAGTCGTTATGAGTCATTGCTGCAAGAAGTTGGTAGTTGAGGCACGGGGATAATTTGGGAACCCAGAGTAATGGAATTTCCGCCGTAAGAAACCGTTACCAGGCAACGACTGGTGAAAACACAGCAGAGTGAAAAGACTGTAAGGGACTGTAGAGTGTGTGGTTTAAAGAAATAGCTTTGCAGTTATTTGTACTCGTAGTTGCGTTCTGTAAGGGTTCAATAAATTCAATTATCAATCCAAACCCCATTTATAATCACACTCAAACACATGACAATATAAGATTTGCACGAGAGGAGTGCCCAATAGCGTCAGTTCCATTGGCGCTATTGTGACGTTTCTCCTTTAACCAAACAGTGTGAATATGCAGAGTGTTTGTTCAGAAACTGACTTGAAACAGTACACAGATACTTGTAAGCACCATCATTCACTAATGTCCATGAAATAGATGTCTAGAACAAAGTTAACTTGAACACACGGTTCTGAATGTATGGTTTCGGTATGTAAATCGACTATAGAATCCGAATTTCTGTCTCCTGAGTTTCTTGTATAGACTGCGGAACCAAGTACTACTGTATTATTCACGAAACTAACTGCAGCTCACTATGTAGCTAACTTCAGTTCATTTCTCTTCCCCTAACCATGTACATAGAGAAGTGTTTGTCCAACTGTGAGTAATTCTGTATAGGGGAAGACCTCCAACCACTCCCCTTATTTGATATTAGACCCTCTGTTATCGTCACCGACATGACGAAATACTGGATTCTGACGTCTCCTGCGCTACTGAAATTATACTTATCTGCAGCGTCAATTATACGTTATTACAATGTGGTATACGATTTTTTTTTTCATTTTACCATAGCCTCACTGAATTCAGGACAGGTAGGATATTATTGAAACGAATTTTAAAAATTTTAGGCTTCCTAAGATATTAGAGTATTTTGTAATATACCAATGCGTTAAAACATCAATCTTCTACTTATTAATTGTGTTAAGGTCATCATGCCGGTCACGGTAACCGAGCGGTCTAAGGCACGCACTGTCTTCGCTCGCTCGGAAGCCGGGATCGTGGGTTCGAATCCCACTGAGGGCATGGATGTTTGTTTGCGTTTTTCTGTGTTTGTCTACAGGTAGAGGCCTTGAGACGAGCTGATCACTCGCCCAAGGAGTCCTACCGTATGTGTAAGATCTAGTAAACCGAAGTGAAACGGAGAGTTTCGTGGAGATAGGCCTAGGCCCAAATTGGGGCTGTAGCGCCACGCCCTCCTGTCCCCCTGTCTTTTTTATTTGATCTCCCTAAAATGTTTACTAGAATAATGTCATAAAAATCACCTTGGTTACCCCTGTTATAAATGACCAGCATCTATCACTATGGTAATTAAATCCGCTTTAATGTCTTACCTTACGAACACGCATGGAAAAAAAATTTGATTAGATGCTGAGCAAAACAAGAGAAGATTTATAATGAAATCTTAGTGTACATTCATTTTTTGTTGTTGTTCTAAACCTGTTCAAATATAGGTTTCTTTTATAATAAAATTAAAAGGAAATTAGATGTGCATGTTAATGCTGTCATTTCTATTCATCATGTCTCGACTAGACTCAGTTACTGTATAAACACAAGACTGAGGAGACGTATTTCCTGAGTGAAACTGTCGCCACAACTTCCCCTCTCGTCCCACTCGCTCCCTTTGTTTGTCTGGAGCTTCGCAGCTTCCGGAGAGATATCTTCAAGCTGACATCCACTGAGTGACAGATGAATGTTGTCCCTCCCTCACAGCCTGATCCATCCCAATATGACTCATGAAGTCCAATTTAAGGTGACATGCTAGCTACAAACATAGCGTTCTCTTTCCTCTATTGTTTTGTCTCTTGGACAATCAAGATTACTTCTACATTAAAGGGAGAAACGAGAAAAAGCATACTACAAAATTACAAATTGTAATGACCATGTGACAAAGCTGGCAATCTAAATTTAAATAAGTAATTAGATCTCCTCGCGTAAATATTTTCCATCTGATATATTCACTAATGAATCAGGAGCGTAGTAAAGCTACGCCTTACTAAGCATCACAATTTCACTGCCGTTGTGCGTTGAAAATTTGAAGAATAGGTTTAATGTGAAGGGACTTTATATTATATTACATGTAAAACAGATAAAGTTTTCCTTGTGCTTAACTAATTAAACACTGCGCCATGAAGACATATGGGGAGGGCATGTATAGACCCACATTTTCTTGACCTCGGTACTAGTTGGAGAAGAGAAAATTCTTGCCCTTACCGGGACTCGAACTCCGACCACTCGGTCGTGCAGCCAGTAGCCATTCGTATTGTTTTAATGACTGTAAGAATCATGGCTACTGAAAAAATTCAAGTTTCAAATATATCAAAATAATAATAATTTATTTATTTATTTATTTATTTATTTACGTGCTTACACAACAGCCCAAAGGCCAATTAGGAAATAAGCACGAACAAAAATGGAATAAAAATACATGGATAGAAAGCCAAACCAAATCAAAGGAGACAGTTTGGTCATTAAGAGAAATTCAGTAAATTCAAAGATAACAGGGTTTCATAATTGAGTCACTGCGATGCTGGCCTTCTGGTGTATTGTTTTTAAAATATGTACAGATAAAATGTTATTGTTGAGAAAAGCTGGCTGATGATGTTCGTGTCCTGGTGGAGACTCAGCACCGGTAGGCAGGCATGTTTTTTGACGTACTATGGTAACACTGCTTAGGACGTCAGAGAAACATGGTGTCCATCCAGCGTTCAGTGCAGCCTGCATGTAACAGCACTAGTTTCGAAAAGTGGTTTTGTGAACGTGCTGAACTAATTTAGATACATGGACAAAATTAGTTTCTCAGATAAGAACACCTAATATGGAGGTCATAACTGTCCGTCTGTCAGTGACCAAGTAACACAATCTGAAGTGTTTGACTGATTTTCTTAAAATTCGATATGGAACATTTTCACTAAAAGTTGTCGGGTAGTTTAGATTATCAATCATCCTTCTGAATAAGATCTAAAATTTGTAAATGGGCTCTTCCATATATATATAACACACACGTATATGCTTGGCATTTCCACGGATATTGTTGGAATGTGTTATCGGAGATTCGCAAAAATTATTAGGCAGTTCTGATTTTAAGCTAAATTAATAAAATTGAATTTTGGTTGACATAAATATCTTAAGCCGATTGTTCCTTGTATCCTATGAATTACTTCGCAGGTTCTGTAAAATTTAATATAAAAAACCTATATTAAAATTTTCAGAGCAATTCTGATTTTCAATTGTTTTAATCAATAATAAACCATAATTTACATAAACCTATATTTGATTTCTCTAAGAGTCCCGTAAAAATTTTCAATATTGGATCGTACTGTTGAAATTTCAAGTGATTCGCTTCAACTGAAAGTTGGTCAATTTCACTTGTCAGATATATAGATTTATAAAGAAGCCTAGCTTGCGCGAGGCTGCAATTCAACTTTCCCTTTCGTCCATTAATATCTTCGACAGGCTGTTTGACATTCGATATTAGAGATAATCATTCACTTCAACTTCTTTTTTCCTATTTATAAGCAAACTTGATAAACTGCAAACAATAACAGTGGAAATTTTGTTTAATTTGTTATGGAACATGTCCTTTTCAGTCGTGTCATTCAATTTCCATTTCTGAACCAATTTCAACAGGGGTTCTAATATAGCCTATGTACCTAGTTTTCTTCAGTTTAAAAGTACGATTTATTTTATAGGTTACTTTCCATCTATTAATTTTAATACAAAAAAGGGCACGCGTGGCTATTTTTCAAGTTCATCTACCAACTGTTTTGGGTATAAATATAAATTAATTGAAACAATAGCATGATTAATCTGTACATTTAACCTCCAATTATTTCCTTCGATGTGTTAACAATATCATAAACAAAAATTTACACGAAACTTTCTTCAGTGTTATAACTGAAACATTCTAATTGACATAATATAACTTGCAAATTTATTGTTTTTACTTTTATGACATTTTCTGCTTTCTATGTTCTTTATTAAGAATAAAAGTGTTGAAATAAAAAATCCGTCTTAGCAGTTAGATCTAGTCATCTGTACGTGTTTAATAATTGGAGATTTAATGAACCCTTACTCGGGATTCCGATTTTAAATAAACATTTCGTTATTAACTCTTTAACAAATTAATATTTAAATATTTTAAACCAGTTGTATAGATCGCTTTATGTGTCAATTACCTATAGCTTATAAATTAAGAATCTTCCTTGGGGGGTGAAGGGCGGCCGGCGCTTAAGGCTGAAAACATCAGCTCCATCTGTGAACTAATTGTCTAGATAATGTGGGACCCCCAACATCTCGCAACCCTATGGGCCTCCGTGGCCTGTTACAGGGATATTTTTACGTTTTATAAATGAAGAATATTGATCGAGTGACAAATCTCAGGGAATGAATTCCTTCTTCAGAAAGCAATGACCGTCACCAGTTCAAGATAATCGGGTTCTTTTTTGAAACCCGAATGTTTATTCCCATGTATTTTTACTGTTCGCATCCTGTTGTGTATCATGATTTGTGATATTCTACTTAATGTGCTGTTCTCAGACATCCTTACCTCAAAATTACTTTCTTAGGATGAGACACCAAGAGCCAATCCGATATCAAACAACAGTTATAATTATGGATTTGTATACTTCCATCTTCAAAGCGAGGAGACAATAAAGCACATTTAATAGAACGCTGACAAGCATTCTCGAATTTAATCTGCTTACCCGGTTGTTAATGTAACTGATGGTATTATAGTTCTGTCTCATTTTACAAATATTTTCTCGGGGATCGAGTATTTTCATTGTTGATATGCTACTACATTATATATCAGCTTCTCAGTGACACCTCTCAAGAAAAACTTCAGTGAGTTTTCTAGAAAGCACAGCAGTGAAACAAACACTGGTTTGGCCTGACGTCACGGGAGGAGGGTCTCCCATCTGAGTCCGCGCTGATAAAAAGAACGCATTGTACTTGTACGACGTGAAAAGCTGGTGTGAACCTCGAGGCGGTTCGGGGCAGTCAGAGGACGGGACACACAAGGGCACTGCCGACGACATAACAAATAGAATTAAGGAATAAAAGTACATACGCATGTTTTGATCAAATTGTGGCAATTTGTTTCTACGAGGACGTCTATTGTTTGTAGCAGAGACAGAATGTATATTTTTTTCCCTTGCTTCATGTATGTTACAGCTATGGGAGTAAAGCTTTACACAACTGCATAAAGCTGATGCTTCAAGGGACCTGTAAGCTTCACATTGCCATATACCCCACGGCTGATGCTAAACGCAACATACAGTTTGCTCTAATGATCGTTCTATTCCATAGAATATGTCAAGAGATTTATATAAGCCCTGAACTGCTTGTCATTAGAGCGACTGAGTTGTTGAATTACTGGCCACATTCCTTTGTGCTTGGGGAAAGCTTCGAATTGAATGTAAATTGCTTATTGTGAAAGAAATACTAAAATATGATTTATCTACATTTAATTATATATTGTTTTTTTTTTGTATTTGTAGTTACTGTATCTGGCTATATCAGCTAACGAGAATTTCATGATATAATGGTGTTTCTTGTACGTTATACACTGACTCAAGTTTAAATTATTCCTACGGTATTTGGAAGTGTCTTTCCATGTGTCTTTAGGCGCAAATCAAGATAAACTAGAAAAGGTTTATTCACGATCCTTTAAACAAATTTAGTATGTTGCTGGATTCCCTCGTTCTGCTTTTAATTTGGAGACGAAGACAAAAAGTAAAGTGCGTCTCCTAACTGAACTCGCAAATGCAGTCCTCCGGAAATGCTGAAATTTTATCTCCTTGAATGCACTTTAAGATATTTTAGTTTGGGGTATAAATATCACTGCCGGTCACGGTGGCCGAGAGGTCTGAGTCATGTACTGTCTTCACTCGCTCGGAAGTCGGGATCTTGAGTTCGAATCCCACACAATAAATGGATGTTTGGTATGTGTATGTGTTTATTCTGTGTTTGTGTTGTCATGTGTTTAGGTAGCGGCCTTGCGACGAGCTGATCACTCGTATAGGGAGGTCAGGGCCCAAGTGAGCTGTAGAGCCAGTGAAAAGAAAAAGAATATACGTGTGACTGGTACGAATCGAAACAGTTTTCTTCTCATGCAGTATTATGGAACCGTATTTATAGAATTAACTTGACAGTATGGCCAAATAATCCTAATACCACTAGCTAGACGTTCTTACACCTTCAAGTTGTTAAATATTAGACACATCTGTTAGCTGCATCTTTACTGTATATCATAAGCTATGTAAACAAAAATGGAGAATTTTACCGCCCCGAATGGCAAATGGATGTGAGTGCAGTGATAGAAATATACTGTAATTGGAGTAGAGTTCCGATTATCCGACTTAGAGGACATCGATAATTATCGATTTATTTATTTATTAATCTGATCAATTATAATTGATCAGATTAATAAAAATGTCCTCTAGTCCTGTCATCAACTGCACCTCGCCCCACTTTGAGCTCAGATGCAATTTCTTGCATGGACTTGCCTTTGTCTAGTCTCTTTACGGTTTCAATTGAAAGTACTACTCTCCTTCTCTTCTTATTTGCACTGTTCCTTCATTAATGACATTATATTAAGGGGAAATTAAAGAAATTAAAATATATGCAGTGGCTACGTCGGGTCAAGGGGAAGGTAGGATAACCGAAGGTCGAATAATCGGGACTCTACTGTAAATTTATTTTAAGTAAATGCTACTTCTCAAAACTGAAAGAATGGAGACAACTGCATAAGACACAATCTTCACTGTATAACATTAAGCTGATGAAGTCCTCGAATATGAACTGGACAAGACTTATACGTGAAACAGATGATCCTTTCATGCATTCAGTTGGAAAATATGAAGGGACGGAAGCACTTACAAAACCTAGGTTTTTAGGACGGAAGCACTTACAAAACCTAGGTTTTATGGGTAAAAAGATTAATACGTGTACTGTCTCCCAGAATTTGGCTGTGGGAGTGTGCACTAAACTTCACTGTCTCAGGACAGGGTTTACTGACAGACACTTGTAAATACGGTATTTAAATACTGGGTGATCCATAAAAGACATTGATTTATTTACCAGCTGAGCGAATATCAGCTTCTCTGTGTTACACGAAATTAGTTACAGAATGTGTGAAGTTGAGTCGCCTTCTTCACGATAGTGTCAGAGTATTGACTTCTTCGAAACCACAAAGCACTTTCTCCTTACGTACGCAAAAGACAGAATTTCTTGATCGGCTGTGGATATACGTAATTACAAATTTGTCCCTGTGCTTAATTAATTAAGCGAACTCCATGAAGAAGTAAAGGGAGTGCACGAATAATTCCACCATTCTTGTCCTCGATACTAGATGGAGGTGAGTGGTCAGATTCACGCCCTGGCAGCTTTAACCCCGGAGGAGCTTCACACGTAGTGAGTCCTATAATTGTGTCAGTGTACTTCACACTGAATGCACTTTAATCGTGCTAATATGTGTATATCCCTGAAGCTATCTATCTATGTATCTATCTGTCTACCTATGGTTCTGCAGTCCTTTTTGCTGGAACTTTGCCGCTTTTTCCTGTTTCTTAATCCTATACACAACCGGTAGGACCCCTTGGACGGGGGATCAGCCCGTCGCAAGGCCCCTACGTACATACAGGACAACACAAATAAATAATAAACGCAAACAGATGTCCATGCCTTGAGTATAATTCGAATCCACGATCACAGCGTTCGAGCGAACGAAGGGTGTTCATGCCCTAGACCGCGCGGCTACTGTGATCTTCTGTCCCTGAAGCTACTGTATATAGTGTTAATCCTCATACAACACTTGGGGGCACACGGTACCGTAGTTGGTTAAGGTACTATGCTACAAGGTGGAAGGTAGCGGGTTCGAGTTCCGATAAGGTGGATTATTTTCAGTTGACCTAATCCTTCCAGCCGCACTATGGCCCTGGGGTGGACTCAGCCTCTAACGGAAATGAGTTCCAGGAATCTTTCTGGGAGATGAAGGGTGGCCGGCGGGTAGTGCTGACAAACTCACCGTCATCTGTGAGCCGATTGTCTCGAGAAAATGTGGAACCTCGACGTCTCAGAATCCTATGGGCCTTCACGGTCTGTTACAGGAATAGCTTTACGTTTTTTTAACATACAAAACTTAGAGGGAATATATAATTAATTAGGTCGATATTCGGAAATTTGTTATTGCTCGTAACTGACAATGCCTTAGTTTTATTTAGAGCTTTCATTAATACCCTAATTTTTTTCTTGTCACTACAGCCCCAGTGGGCCTAGGCCTACCTCCATGAACTTCTCTGTTCACTTCGGTTTTTCTAGATCTTACACATTCGGTAGGACTCCTTGGGCGGGTGATCAGCTCGTCGCAAGGCCTCTACCTGTACACAAACACAGAAAAACGCACACACACAAACTAAACATCCATGTCCTGAGTGGGATTCGAACCCACGATTCCGATTTCCAAGTGAGAGAAGACAGTACATGTCTTAGACCGCTCGGCTACCGTGACCGGCCTTAGTACCCCAATAGGTGCAGTAAATTTTGTTTAGGATTTTCAACCCTGTTTTAATGTTGCTATTGGATCAGCTGGTAATAAATTCTGCGCATTGCTTCTGAAACCACATTCTATGTTGTTAATTGATAATTCCTTCAAAATACACCAGTGTGGTGTCTTCCGGGACGAGCAGTGCGTGTGTCATGGGTTCAAGTACCCCGTGTTTGAGCTCTGTTGGCGGTTGGATCTGCGGGTCACACAGCTCTGGCCCAGAGTGGAGTGGACTTCTGAGATGAAACACAGTGTAATTCGGGGACATCCCGACAGTTCAGAGACGCATCACCTCGACTGTCAGAATTTAAAATAAATCAAAACAAGAAACCAGAAAAAGCAAGCGTCAAGCTGAGATTTTATTTGGAGACAGTCTGATGTTTCGGAGGAACATATCTCCTCCATCTTCGAGGTAGAAGTTTAAGCCAATCAAGAAATTAACACAAGCGAGCGGCTATCAGAATAACGTCCAGTTCCAATTTCTTGTGATCGAGAAAGTAAAATTTCCTTTACACAAAGCGATGGGATTTCCTGTACCAAATTATAGGCTGTCAGTTTCTCAAGAATGGCTCTCCGCATTGGGGTCGAGTGTACATTTAATCAAGACGGAGACCCTATCTCGAGGTTAGGTACTGAAAATCTGTGATAGGATCTCACGTCTTTAAGATATATCCTTTCAATTCTGGGACGATTCTTCTGTAGCGGTGCACGGATTTACTGAGAAATTATTCCTTCCTTCCTCGTAGTCGGTATAGCGACTGGCTACAGGCTGGTCGACAGAGGGTTGGGAGTTCGAATCCCGGTATGGTCAGGAATCTTCGCTTCTCCACGTCGTCCATGCAGGTTCTGAGACCCACCCAGTTTTTTATTCAATGGACACCGAAAGCTATTTCTCTGGGGGTAAAGCGGCCGGATCGTGAAGCTGACCACTCATCTCCAAATAGCGCCGAGGTCAATAAAATGTGATCTATTCATCTACTCCACCATAGCCCTTCATGTTGTACGGCTTAATTAGATAGGCACAATGGCAACTTTACATTAACTTTACTGTCTGTGTGTGGTGAAAGGAAGCCAGTGCCCTCTCCGTGAATCATACTGAACCATCCAGCCCAAAGTCGCTTCCATTGTGTTGTATTTCAGCATCCTGTAGCAGCTGGTATTAGAATTTAATTTTGGTTTTGTTTACCGTTAGCCATGCAACAGTTTCAAGATTTAAAATTAAATTCTTTCTAATTCGTCACTGCTCTATATGTTTCGGACTACCCGGCCATCATCAGGCATACTTAAATTCGGGGGACTGCTGTTTACACTGCACACGAGACAGACAACAGACATACAAAAAATACCATACTTGTGACATAGAAGATGGAACTATATTGATTTCATTTAGAAATACTGTCACGTGTCTGGGTGAATATTAAACGCTGTTTGGATTAGATGATTGCATTTATTGACACTTTAGAGACATCAGTGCAGTCAATTAACCTCTACCTCTGATCTAAACACTTTACAGTTCATCGTTACACACACACACTAGTGTCCTCAGTCTTAATTAGTCGTATCCTGGCAACGGATTTCAACACAGGAATTATACCAGTCTCATTGTAACTCCAGCAAACATTAAGTCTTCTTTTCACAGGTTAATTCCTTTCTTGACATTTCTCCTGAATATCTTCTACCGACATGTCAAGAGATTCAAAATCTGAGTCAGCGTCAGAGTTGCTTTCCGACTGGCGGTTTGCCGGCTCCATGGCAATAACTCTCTCGATACTCACGACACAGTAATTTTATTTTCCAACTGAGCACTTGTGGTTACACTTCTTATGTAACATCCTTTCTGACGAGAGGATGAATCTGTCGTTTACAATTGTTGCTGGTTCTCGCCAGCGAAATCATTCTCAGGTAAGAGTCAAGCGGGATTTTTGACCATATTTTACTCTCTCAGCTTCTAAAATCCCCCAAACCTTGTGGGAGAAGTCCCCGTATTCATATCCCCCAGAAACAGGATGGCCCAGTTATACCCCCAGGCACTGGGTTCCCTTTTAGTCGCATCCTACGACTCGCAGGGCTACGGTTAAGTTTTGGACCCCCCGTCTCCACACGGCTTGTATAACCTCGGGGTGACCCCAAGAGGAAACACTGTTTCCTAACAAATTCTTCTATTGTTACAGAAATGTGTTTACCTAGATGTTGCATATAAATGGCCGTTATTCTATTGTTGCATGCGTGTTCATTTCTGCGGGAACTTGTTTGCCTAGTCTTTACCCAAAAATAAACGTCTACTCTGGTTCCGCTATTCCTGCTTTCAGTCGTCACGTCAAAATACTAAAAACACCCATCGAAATATAGGGAAAAACACAGCAGTTCCCAAAAATGTCATCCCGCCCGATGCTGGCCGAATATGCCGAAACTTTAAAGGATTTAGTTTTAAATCCTAACACTATTGAATGGTGGACGGTATTCTAAGAGCTTCCATTGTTCCAGTAGAAACAGTAAGGCCAGTAGCAGTTAATTGCTAACACTCCTACCCCTTCCTCCCTGCAGGTGATTCTCGTTACCGTGTTAATCTCGTGAAGGCGACAGGCTGGCTGTGAGATGTGGGACAACTGCATCCTGAAATAATAGACAAGTTATCAGCACTTGATCAACATCTGTCTGTCATCTGCCATTCCCTCCAGCTGCAAGTACTCACCGGGATGAGGTGGAATCTGTTAAGAGGGGTTTGCCATAGAAAGTCGCTTCTCGAACGCTACCGAAAGATTCCCCACCGTTGATAAACCTTAATCCAGAAGACCATGGTTTGAAGACATTTCTGCGACATGTAGCTTAGAGAGGAGGGGACACTTGACACGTCGTCGAGTTCCCAACATTCTTAGCATCCGAGCTAGTAGCATCGCAGCCCAGTGGAGGGTTTTAACTTTAAAGGGAAGAAATTAGGTTGTGGGAATTACGTTTCAAATTTTATAACCTAGATATTAAAATAACAAATTCATTGGTATATTTTATAATTTGTAGAATGTTTAATGGGTACCTATACAAAATAAATATGTAAATCAATGCGTGATTTCTTTATGAGCTAATTTATTATAAACACACATGTAATTTTATCATAGAAAATCACTATTAGATTAATAAAAATCATGGTATTTAAAATCTTGAAATGGGAAGTTCTGATGCATTATATTCTTACCCGAAGCAACAGAACATAATTCTTGAGGTTGCACACACAACTCACTGTTTATTGTTTTCGTACAAGTATCTTGGAAGCCATCAGCAATTGTGCCTACATATCAACTGCTAATGGCCTTAATTACGTTCGTCAGATATATTTACTTATCTTTTATTCCTTAATTCATTCTTTAATTCATCATATTCCTGCTGCTCTCTCTGGAGAATAGGATATCCGTGAAACGCTTGGTTTCTCTTCAGTCTCTCAGTCTTTAGAAGATCGTAGGCTCCTTGGACGGGGATCAGCTTGTCGCAAGGCTAATATCTGTACAGAACAACACAAACAGAGAATAAACCTAGGTAAACATCCATACTCGATTGGCATTCGAACTCACGAGCTGGGAGACCGCACGTCCACTGTGATAGGATCATCAGACATATGATCCCTAAAATTAAGGGGCACAGAATTTTAGAAAGTGGAGTCCTGTTCACAAAATATTTCGTAATATGCCAGTTATTATCAATTTTGCTTCTTATTCAAGAGATTCTGGGTTCGACTCTAGGCATAGATGCCGATTATCAAAACGGAAGTTTTCAATATTTTCTTCATTCTCTTCAGACAAATTCTAGAATTGTGCAAATATAGTTGCCAAGACCGCTTGCTTGAACATTCTCTGTAATCACCACTCAGAAATCCTAGTACCATTCGTCGCAGTGCCGTTGAAAACCTCATTAGATAAACCATGAATCTTACTTACTTACTCACGCAGCTGAGCCCTTCTGGAGGAGCCACCAATTGTGCAGCTACTCAAGAATTTCCCAGCATTTTATTGAACCCGAAGGTTTATTACCGTGTTCACAAGAGCCCTCCACTGGTCCCTATCCCGAGCCAGATCTATCCAATTCATACGATCCCATTCTATCTCTCAAAGATCCATTCTAATATTGTCCACCCACCTACGCCTTGGTCTTCCTTGTGGTCTCTTTCCTTATGCCTTTCCTAACAATATCCTATACGAATTCCTCGTCTCCCCCATTCGTGATACATTACCTGCCTACCTCATCCTCCTTGACTTGATCATTCTAATTATACTTGGAGAAGAGTACAAGTTATGAAGCTCTTCATTATGCAGTTTTCTGCAACCTCCTCTCACTTCATCTCTCTTTGGTCCAAATATTCTCCTTAACACTCTGTTCTCAAACACCCTCAGTCTATGTTCCTCCCTTAATATCACAGACCAAGTTTCACACCCATACAGAACCACGGGGAAAATAATAGCTTTTTATATTCTAATTTTTATGTTTTTGGACAGCAGACGAAAGACGAAAGACGAAAGATTCTGGACTGAATGGTAGCAAGCATTACGCGAGTTCAGTCTCCTCTTAATTTCCTCGTGAATGAGGTTTCGATCTGTATCGTCGTTCCCAAATACTGAACTGTACCACATTTTCAAAATATCTGTTACCTATATTTATGTCATGATTTTGCCCTGCATTTTGGTGACGAGACAGTAACATATACTTAGTTTTCTCTGTGTTTACTTCTAGACCAACCACTTTACTTGCGTCAATTAAAGTTTGTGTGTTTTTCTGTATGGTATCTACATTATCACCCAGTAGATTCACATCATCGGCATAGACCAACAGTTGATGTGTCCTGTTTAATTTCAGTCCCACATGGTTTCCCTGGACCTTCCTAATGACATATTCTAAAGCAAAGTTAAAAAGGAGTGGCGATAAAGCATCTCCTTGTTTTAGACCATTCTGGATAGGAAATTTGTCAGACAAATATTTACCTACACGGACTTTACTATACGTTTCGTTTAAACACATTTTAATCAACGTAACTAGTTTCATGGGTATCCCAGACTCTATTAGAATATTGTACAATACTTTGCTCCTAACAGAATCATAGGCTTTCTTGAAGTCTACAAATAGCTGATGTACTGTCTCATCGTACTCCCATTTTTTCTCCAATATTTGACGAATGTAAAATATCTGATCTGTAGTTGATCTGTTACGTCGAAACCCACACTGATGATCCCCAATAATTTCATCTATTTATGGACTTAACCTTGAATGAAGAATATTGTAAACGTCGTTAGATAAACCATGACTCAGAAACAAAAATCTCTGTGCCCTGTAGTCCGCAAGCGAACAATAACGACCGAGGGACCGCCGCTTGTCGACGAAGCTAGGGCCAACTTTAGCGGATAGAGGGTGTTACGTGGTCAGCACGAAGGATTCCCACGGCCCTTAATTTCGGTTCTCTATACCGGAGCCGGTATTTCCTTTAAATAGCTCCTCAATTATCCTCACGAGGCTGAGTGGATCACGTTACAGACCCACTACTTCTCAGGAAATCTTGTAACGCCGAGAATCGAACCCGGGGTCTCTGGATCTGTAGGCAGGAACTCTGACCACTAAACCACAGTCAGTCTCGCTTTAAATATAATTGAATATGTGGACGAGGTTAGGAGTTACTCGATACAGAACGCCTTCTCCCGTTTCTTACTCTCAGTGTCACAGGTGGGCTGATCATCTATCTAAGGTTGACGTCTTTGGGTCACAGATGGGTACAGAGGTATAGCAACATATCAGTAGGTCCAGTATGTACAGTATACTCGTATTCATGGGGAATTAAGACTAGAGCCGGGCGTATACATACAGCGCCAAAATTAGTATAATTCGAGAACTTTAAGTTGTTGTAAATTTTGCACAGTTTTAATAATTCTGTGAAGAACACAAGGTTTTTATTTTGGAATCTACGAGAAACAAGCGCAATTTTTTTCCTGAAGTGTGTAATATGGGTCTGACTATTTCATTTAACTTGATTTAAAATTATGACATTTAAATTTTTTTGATATTAATTCACAATTGTGGAAATTCGATTACTTGTTCCCGTATTACTTGAAAGTATGGTACTAGGTAATATCTTAAAGTCAGTAAAATATGATATGCTTGAACATGTCAATTTTAGTGTGTCAGATATAACATATCATGTTACAGAATAATCTCGTACCATCAGATTCATCGCCCTTATCATTATCCCTGGTCTGGCTGCTAGGGAACAGAACATTATACTGTGACGTGTATACCCATTGCCAGGCAACGACACGGTAAACACGCCTAAACAATAGAGAGGCTGTTTTCTGTGTGGTCCGCTCCGCTAACGTTGCTGTACAATGGTGCGGTAAACACGCCTAAAAAACACGGAACAATAGAAGAAGGCGTGTGCCGTGGAGTCAGTGCAAAGTGATTATAAGGAAGAGTTCCGAAAGAGAACAGTAGTCGAGATGAGTTTCGAGACGTGAACCTGCCAGAATGTGGACTTGACGGTAGAGGAATTGAGTTCAGTCGAACCTTCGGAATCGGCAGTTGCAGGATAATGGCAAGAAAGGAATTAGGCGGTGAAAAGAGGGTTTCATATGTGATTTGAAGTGACAGTGAGACTCTTATAAATCCGTTGCCAGGTTATGACTAGTAAAGACAGGATCCTAGTGCTTGTGTAAAGGTGAACGGCAAAGAGTGTAGAATAGCGATAGCACTGTAATCGCCTGTATTTCCGAGTGCTGTGTATAAGTGTCAATAAATCGAATCCAAAACCTTACATATGACAATGCCTTCCTTTAGAGTACTCAGTACGATTTATATCAACGCCATCCACCTGGGTTGCATACAGCCATGACTATGAGGCTCCACATTCTTAAAATATGTCACTCATTCGCTCACTCACTCCTTAAAGCTGCCAATTGCGCAGCTGCTCAAGAACTTCCCAGCAATTTATGTAACACGAAAGTTCATTAGCGTTTTCACAAGAGCCCTCCACTGGTCCATATCCTGAGCCAGATCAATCAAATCCATATCATCCCATCCTGTCTCTCTAAGTTTCTTTCGCTTAGGTCGTTTATACAAGGAATCGGTCCACATCTGAGGATTCTTATGATTTTTTGTAACAATCTTATGTTTTAATGTGAGTAGTTGTAAGTCCCACGCCCGAACTCCAATCTGAACGACCATCCCTTGTCGGCTGTCCGAGACTGCTTATTCAATATATTCGCAGCTACCCTCCACACCTGGAAGCCGTCACCTCCATCCGCAACATGAGGGCGCGATATGCAGTGGTGACAAGGGACCCATTTGACACCGAAGCTTAAAATATATGCATGAGATGTCACTTCCGTTAGTTGCTGGGATCTGAAAATTATGAATAAGGCAATGTTAGTTTGTTGCAGTGCAGTGTTTTAATGACTCGCTTTACGGTTTCGGGGTAGAAGGATGGATATGGTGTCCGCATTTTTCTTCTGCGAGCACTGAATCGGCTGCAGAAGTTAGACGCTTTTTTTCGTCAGATCTGAGACATCCGCAACAAACAAGTTCGCTCAACGTCTGCTCTGTTTAGGAAACTGATTGTATGAAACTGAAGCAATCAAATTGTTTCCCTGTTGTTTACGTAAATACCTAGTGAAGAACTACCTCTTTTGCTGGTCTGTAATATGAATTATCACTACGTTGCACTGTCTACAAATGCAGAACCCAACTCTACGACATTATCTGGAAGTAAGTACTGTGTTTAACCTGCTGTTTGTCTTGTAACCTACGTTGCCGCGACATGCGATAGTGACGGGTGTTGATGAGTAATGAATCTGTTCCGCTCTCACCCCTTAAGCTTTCACACCACCATGCCTCATCTGCTTCGTGTTCCAATTTACTGTGTTATTAGCATACAATCAGCAAAGCCCCCTTCAGACAGCAGCAAACTTCATGTTACCCCAATTATTTCTGCGTCACGTTGAAAGTTGCCAGAAGCAATACGCACACAACTGCCGCTCATTCCCTTCACCTAATTTACTCACCAGAGCGCAGGCACTCACTCTGAGGGCGTTATCTACTGTAACAGCGCCTTCACAATTAGATGATGCGTCTTATACAGGGAGCTACATACAACGTGAAGTAAATAACAGACATTCTCAACTTATGTGGAACCGTTGTTACATGTTTCATTATTCCATTTGTTTTGCAGCACAAGCGATTATGTCTCGCATTTATATCATATTACTGTGATGTTATAACCATTTGCTAAGCAACGACTCGGTAAACACATTCCCTCGCAAACATGCGTGGGCAACAATAAAATGTCCATTTCTATGCAACAGAGCAGTCAACACGCCTCCTCAAAAATATAGAAACTATGTTTTCTGCCTTGTCCGTGCAAAATGGTTAAAAAGAAGTGTTCGGCAGCATAGAGGCCCATGTGAGGCGGTGTGGAATACCTCCACCGTGACCCTGCGAGTCGTAGGAGGCGACGAAAAGGGAACTCTCAACTCTGAGACAGTAAATTATGGTCGCGAGTCCCAAGGGACTCGGACCCGAGAAAGTCTGTGCTTGCAAGTGTCAGCAGCATGTACAAAATACAGACCAGTCCTCTCGTCAGAGAGAGCGCCTCACAGAAACAACACCAAGACTTACTGACTGACTGACTGACTGACGGTCATTCGCCCCGCCCTTCTGTTTATTCCAACAACTTCTTTACGCACCGCTCACTGCCAGATCTCTACGGCTAAGGACTTCCGAAATCTCCAAAGATCTGGCATAGTTCGGTCTGTAGAGCGACGGGATAGGGGCTGGAGTGTAGGGGTTCGGTTCCCTGCAGAGGCAAGGTTTTCTCTTCTCCATGTAGTGTCCAGACAGATTCTGGGTTCTACTCAGCCTCCTATCCAATACGCACCTGGTCCTCCTTCCCCGGAGATAAAACGGCAGTGCCGTGAAACTGACCATTCCTCTCTCTCAGTATAATTCCGAGGTCAAGAAATGTGGAGCTACATGTGCACTCCCCTCTACGTCTTCATGGTATGGTGCTCAATTAATTAAACAGAGGGACATTTGCCTGTTTAACGAGGGTATTTTACCTGTAGATGTGAACCGGTCGTTCACTGTAGCCGAGGGGTCTAAGGCATGTACTGTCTTCGCTCGCTCGGACACTGGGATCGTGTGTTCGAATCCCACACAAAGTACGAATAATTGGTGTGTGTATGCATTTATTCTGTTTGTGTTGTCCTTTGTTTAGGTACATGCCTTGTGACGAGCTGATCACCCGTCCAAGGAGTCCTACAGTCTATAAAATGATCAATGAAACTGAGAAATCAGCCCTATGCTCCAAAGTTGGAGCGAGAGGAAAAAAATTTGAACCGCAGGGTCTGTCGGAAAGTTACAAACCTTGAGCACCCTACGCGGCGTATTTCCGAAAAAGAAATCATACATTCAAATAAATAAGAAATTCTAGGAAAAAACTAATAGTCTACTTTCTCTTGATAAGAACACGGACCGCATAGTAAATGACGTATTCAACAATTTCACTATTATTTCTTGTTTATTCGTTGCCGCCGTAACGTTTTTACCCAGCCGTTGCCTAACAACGATAAGAGAGTACACATACAGACACACAGATTAATGGGAGGGATTGATAAAGTACGTCGTTGAGACAGGCTTAGCTGCCATGTTACATACCAAATTTCATGAAGATTGGGTCAGGCATCCAAACGTTAATGGACTGCGGATGCACAGACACATCCAGCGTGATGATCATCTGGTTTCATTGAAGACAGGAATGTAGAACGTGTATAAAATGCTTGGAAATATCTTCAGCGGTTTTTATAACAACTCCGTGCATGCTTCTTTCAAAACACGAGTAATTACTGCACGGCAGTCAAGTTCCCTCCAGCTCCTGCTGAGAATTCAGTCATAAGCTGCAATCCGAACTTTCGTTCATTCAGTGTTTCTAGACATAGAAGGGTCATATATGGCGTAATTATGTGGCTCTGTGATCAAGTCGAAAGGATGGTGATCTAGATTGACAATTGATATGGCCTCCACGCCGAATCCCTTTGTGTCAGGTTAGTATTTGTAAAAGACTTCGATTTCTAGCCTGAAGCCCTCCAAGAGGGAGAAGTGCGACAACTGCAAGAGAATTGCCGATATGTTGCACATGTTAGGACAAGCTTCACGTCCGTACTTTTAATTAAAGCTTAAAAATGTTTTGATGTTTTTAAGTAAGTTCAAATGTATCCATATTTATATGCAGCGCCGTGATGGTGGGATTTATTTTACACGCTGGTACATATATGTCTAGTTTAAAATAATTTACGGATTTGTTGTACAAAACTACAAAACTACACTCTACAGTGGATACGCTTATGTTTCATAATGAATGACCCCACTTGTACAGAAGGCCTTTTGAAGATAAATAAATAAAACGTGGATATGTAAATTGGGCAAAATTCTACACGTGTTGTTTCCACGTAACTCCACATCATCTTTGACACGTGGCCCTTTTTCCCGTGTTGTAGTATACATATTTGTGTGACCAGTACTCAACTGTTTGGTGCTATACAATATGTTATAATTACAGCACTAAGTTCGTTAGCGGTTGAAAGGGAACTCCACACTGCATCTCGTTCGTGTTCATTAGAGGATAATTTGAGTCCGAAGCATAGGTTTATAACAAAACTCTCGTAATGTACTGTAGAAATATTTTCTGATTCCGGGGTAAAAGGCGTTGAATCCACGTAACTAGAATTATACAACATCGGAGGTGATTGTGCAATAATGAATACAATTCTTCAGATGTTGTTGTACGTTTATTTTGTCTTATATATGTGTGTGTGTGTGTGTGTATGATTTTAATTTTGCCAAATCCCAAAGCGCAATGCTGGCAATATTTGTCAAATCTCTGAATACATATTTTTGTCCAGAGCATCAGACTATAATAGTATGCATGCTCAGTCTTGGGGTTCGAGTCTTGGTTTGGAGATCGGCTGTCTTGATGAAGGAATTTCTCGATCCCTATAAGCAAACAGAAGAGATAATAAGTGTAATTCTATTTAGCTCTTTACTGCTTGGGTTCCGAGCCAGCAGCCACAAGGTCAGTTATAGAAACAGCACAGTGTAGGTACTAAAAACAGCATTACAGAGAGAGATAAGTATAGAAACAAACAGTCAGAGACAAAGCTGAGAAAACAGCACAGTGGAAAATCTATATTTCTATCTAACACAATAAAGAAAACCATAAGGGTAAAAAGAGGTGGGGAAATAAATAAATAAATAAATAATGTTAATAATAATTCAGTTTTGTTAATAAAGTGCTCAACATATCAAAAAAAGCCAATTACACACAAGCATTAAATAAAAATGCATTAATACAAAAAATATGAGAAGACATAAGCAAAAAGAGAAGTTTCAGAATATTAAAAGCCAAATAGCACAATAATAATAATAATTCAATTTTTATTATTTCTATGCCAGTCAACAGCTACAAGGCCAATTACAGACACAGCACACCGTAGATGCAGGTAAATTACTTACATTACCGCCACACACGACATGAAAAAGACAAATTACAGGCAAGCAGTGGAGAAAGAAAACACATTAATACAGAAGAAATGAATAAACAATCAAAAACTGAAGAGAAATACACACAAAAACATAATAACTAAGAGCTACATAACACAGAGCCTTACATATTGTTAATAATTTAAGGTAGAAGATTATAAATTAAGAGAGAAACAGCTCCGATTGCAAATATGTCGAGATCTTTACCCACCGCGCTGGCAGCACAGGCGCGCCGAGCAGAGAAACAAACATCAAACGTTGAAAAGTCCCTAACACTGCGAGTAGGAACTCGAAGACTAATATTGGCAAGAGGGGAGCGCAGGATCTNGGTTGATAATATTGTACACAGAGAGAAAAGTAAAGGGCAGCGTTTTGCTTGAGAGTGTCCGAAAATTAAGTGGAAACTTCGCTGAATTAAAGAGAGCAGCTTCGTAGCTCTCATTATTACCCAAATATTTATAAAGTTACAGAATCAGGAATGGTGAGATGGTGGGGCATATAGATCGGAAATGTTGGCAACACTTCAGTGGAATTTGCAGCGAGAAGAACAGGATGTGTCGCTGGCAGGGTATAACTGAAAGTTACCGTATAGAAATAGAATATGATGCTCTGGGATGGCCTCATTTGGCTCAGATTATGTCGTAGTGGGCTGACTGCTATGAACATGGTAATGAATCTTCTTGGTTATATGAAAGATATGAAATTTTTAGATCGATTGAACGGCCATGAATATCTCAAGAAAAGCTCCGTTCCTTTGTGTTGGCTATTCATTTAGACATGTTGAATTTATGACAAGAACCCTGAAATTTTGGACGCCCCTATCATTCTCTGGAACTGCACCAGCTCTAGAGTTAGACGACAAAACGAAGTACAATAAACACATGGGGCCTTTTATATAATCTTTGAAGATGTATAATTTTGCAGTAATTGCTTACTTAAAAGAATTGTTGTTAGAAGGAAACGAACCGGGGTCTATGTACATACCAAATAGTTTGGCAGTATAAAGCAGGTTCTCATCTGCTGAGTACACACCGCTGGCAAATGCGTAGGAAAACATTTCATTATTTGTACAAGAGAAGGAAACTAAATAGCAATAGGGTTGCTGCGTTAGTTCAGGCAATATTAGTCGAAGCGTCGGTATGCCCTACGAACATGCTTATATCGAGAACTGTGCCATTATTTTGTTCTGTAAGTCGCTACAGAGTATCACTCTGCAACCAGCATAGTCTGCATTCCCTTGCACTGAGCTAATAGTAATAGTAAAGCAAAGCTATCCCTGTAACAGGCCATGGACGCCCATAAGGTTGTGAGACGTTGGGGGTCCCACATTATCTAGCCAATTGGCTCACAGATGACGGTGAGGTTGTCAGATTACGCACCGGCCGCTCTTGACCCCCAAGAAGATTCCTGGTACTCATTTCTGTTACAGGCTGAGTCGACCCCCGGATCATAGTGCTCATGGAAGGATTAGGTCAACTGAAAATATCCACCTCATAGGGACTCGAACCCGCGATCTTTCGGCTTGTAGCATAGTGCCTCAACCAACTACGCTACCGCGTGCCCCAATAATAATAATAACAATAAATTTTAATTCGGTTCTTTATTATTTATCATGTACTTGTATATGCTGATTCAAGAAATACAAGGTCACTTATAGAAGCAGGGCCGAGTAGGTACTAATAATTAGTGTACGGGCTAACGGAAACACAAAGACAGCAGACAACAGACCAGAGTATGAAACGGCACAATTGAAGAGATACTATTTCTACCTTATATAACAAAGGAAAGAAAATGGGAAACAAAGAAAAATAACGCCCATAAACAATAAGGTAGTTCTGAGAAAACCAATAAAAGTGATGATAATAATAACAATAATTAACACATTTACATGTTTATTCAACAGTAAAGAGGCATTGTTCTGTAACGTTATCTTCCTGTCTACCCATATATCTTTCATGTGGTCTCTACAGCAGCATTTTAATCACATTGATTCGTGCTACATGTCTAGCGTCTCAAGTAACATATTTTAACTAGCTTACAAAGAATAAAACATATGAAGATTTGAAGAAAGTCGTCTTCTGGGATCTGGGGCCGTGCATTCTTTGTTTCAGCCGACGTTTCGGAAGAACGTATCGTCTCCATCTTCAGGGCAGGTGAATTGAGTTGCGAACACAGAGAGCAGTAGCTGTAATCATTACAGTTCCTCCAAAACGTCGGCAGAAACAAAGAATACAAGGCGTAAGATCCCAGAATACGACTTTCTTCATAGTCATCGCCGTGAAAACCTCAAAAATTACATATGAAGGTTTGTTCATTTATTTAGGTTGATGTGAGGATGCTTCAGTAGCTCAGACTGTACGGCGTCGAACTGCAGGGTGATTGCCGATTCTGTAATTGGAAAGAAGCGGTCCTTACCTAATTTGGGTTACAGCACGCGGCGGTAAGTGCTGAGGAAATCGACGAGGAAACTCAGTGAGAATATCCGGGTTCTAGGCAGAGGTTTGAACCGTGGACTTCATGAAAATGGAGCAGAAATGCTGCCTGCTATGCTGTGATGTTCAGTTAGTCAAACAGTATGATATTTTCTTGATGTTTCGTGGGCGAGATTTGTGTTGTGTTGTATCGTGTTGTGTCGTATTATGTTGTGTTGCGTTCTTTCGTGTCGTGTCGTGTCGTGTCGTGTCGTGTCGTGTCGTGTCTTGTCGTGTTGTATCTTGCAAAGGAGCAAATTGTAAAGGGTTCGCTTCTTTATTTCATATTAGATTTTGCGCTGCATTCTTTCGAGTAACCGTGAGGAATAATGAGAAACATTTATTGACAGGTTTTCGACTTCCAAACACAATTAATTATACGTATGGGAGTGTAGTTGTGTTCGAGGTATCTAAAAGGAAGAAGTACAAGCCCATGTAAAATCATAGCCGGATTTTGTGCATTTTTCTACGCAGATTTTGCATAAAGTCACGATAACAAACTGCTGTGACACTTTTCCCGCACGGAACTCTGTCATGATGATTCCTTGGTGATCATAAGCAAAGATCATCATTTGTTTTACCTTTGATTGAGATCGTCGAAATTTTTTTGGTCGTGGGGAAGCTGGACCTCTCCACTCGTTGGACTGTGATTTCAGCTCGGTTCAAAGTCCCTAACCCACGTTTCATCAATAGCGACAAGTCGATACAAGAATGCTTGACCTTCAACCTCGAATCTTTGTTTCATCAAGGTTGCAATGTCGAGGCGTTTCTGCTTCTGTTCAGCAGTCAAGCAGTGAGGGACCCATCGCGCAGAAATCTTTCTCTTCTTTAAATCATTTGTCAGAATTCGGAATGCTGACGTTGATGGAATCCCCGTGGTTTCAGAAAGTTCCTCACATGTCGCACGACGATCTTCTTCAAGAGCATCTGACACAAGTTTCACACTTCGTTCATCTGTTGATATTTTCGGCCTTCCTGGCTTTGGATCATCGTTTATGCTGACACGACCGCCACGAAAACGGCTATCCCAGCGAGAAACTGTACTACGGTCCACTGTTAACTCGCCACAAACTTCACTTAAAACACTGTAGATTTCTGTCGGGTTTTTTCCACGTAAAGTTTCGATCTTCATGTACGACCTTTGATCTTCAACAGTCACAATATCCGAGTACCGTGCAGGCTCCATTTCTAACTCACGTTATTTAAGAACAGAGTACATTATAAATGAAACAAAATAACGCGCTTCTTTCTCAAGCACTGAACTGTAACTGACGTGAGGCTCACTGCTGTTGCGTCATCTAATCCGCAGTGTTGCCAACCTGTATATATATATATATATATATGCACTTTTTATCCCTTTAAAAATTTGATAAATTTCATCCTACTGTACTACTGTTATATAATCGTAATACCATTTACGGGGCTATATTTAATATGTTTTTATAACTTTCGTTAACCTTAAGGGATTAACTGAAATAATTATGTTACATTTTATCATCTATGCTACAAACCGGAAACTCGCGGCTTCGAGTCCCCATGTAGTGGGTTTTTTCAATTTACGTAATCCTTCCCTGGGTTCGACTCAGCCTCTAACCGAAATGAGTACCAGGAATCTTCCAGGTGGTAAAGGGCGGCTGGCACATAAGGCTGACAACCTCACCTCCATCTGTGAGCCGATTGTCTAGAGAAAACATGAGAGCCTCGACATCTCACAACCCTATGAGCCTCCACGGCCTGATATAGGGATAGCTTTACTTTTACTATTTTGTCATATGACAGAATTTTCTAAACCTGACGAATAGTGCTTCTGTTGTAAGAAAATTGTTATAATAAGCTTTCATTTATTATTATTTATATTTACATTTCAATAAAAATGCATTTCATTTTTAAGTTTAACTAATTCTTTAATAAAGTAATGTTATGGAGTACCATAAACATTTTCTTTTATTATATTATAATTCTCCTGAATGTGGTAGTTCGACATGTTGCTGATGCCTAGGAAGATCATACTCATTTCACCTATCTAGAAATTGGAGGAAATATGTTCCTCCGGACCCCAAAATTTGTATACAATCTTCGTGAAATATTTAGCGATAGAGGTAATTTGCTAGGTTTTGTGACTTTCGTTTCTGCTGCTATCCATTAAAATGGTTCGTTATAGAATTAATTTGTTCATTAGCAAAGCCGCAGTACCTGGGTTGTTTTTGCAATTAATAGGATATTATTATAGGTGAGCAGGGAAGATAATTCCTGGTTTTCAAAAAGTTCGCATTTGTATTTAGTATTGATTTTTAAAACGCATTTCATAAACCGGTTATTACACTTATGAATGGAGCTGTACCTGGCATAGATCTATTCACCTAGCAGGAATTACTCGTCAAAATCTCTACCGTATTAATGGTAATCCTTCATTTGAATTTGAATCACCTCCATAGAATGGTGCTCGCGCACACAGCAGTGGAAATCTCTAACCTTAGAGCTACCCCACTGCATCCTTCTTCCAGTGTAGTTCATATTACTCTGGTACAGTAACATTCAAGAGCTGTAATCACTACTGTGATTATGTAAGATTTGAGGCTTTCACGGCGGTGACTATGAAGAAAGCAGTCTGACCGTGTCTCACGGTGTTGTCGCTTGCAGATTTACTTATACTTCTTCAACCCTGAAGATGGGGGCGATACGTTCCTCCGAAACGTCGGTTAACACCACATATACACGGTGCCAAATCCCAGAAGACTGCTTTCTTCACTACTGTGATTACATTGGCATATAATCTGACTGCAATGGAGAAAATTACACTCATTGCAAACATCACCTAGTGGTGTTACTGAAAAAATTGGATCTCAATGAAAGGATTGGGCTAGGCCAGTGGGAAAGAAAAGGCACAATTATCTCTGTGACCGCTTGTGGAGACCTAGGGCATTGTGAGATGTTGTCAGTCTTATGCACCGAACGCCCCTTACACCCAGGAACACTCCTTGCAGTCATTTCTCTTAGAGGCCGGATCGACCCTAGGGGAAATAGTGCGGCTGGAAAGATTACATCAAATGAAATATCCAGTGACCCCATCGGGAATCGAACCCGCGATCTTCCGGCTTGTAGCTTATGGTTATATCGGGAAATATATACGGATTACATAATGGTTTTAAAACTTCTAATTTTCTTCTAACGGCTAAAGCTTAACTCTAAAGAAGAAAAAGAACAAAAATATATTACTTCGTAGACATGAGAGGTACGTGTAGGGTCTGAGGTTCTCTCAGTGGTGAAGTTCTGTATTCTTGGATATAACACCGTCTAGTACGTAGAAAGTCAACCGATGTTTCAGAGGAATAGTTCGCCTCCATCTTCAGAGTTTAAGAATAAGCCAAGCAAGAAACCAGCATGAAGTAGATTGATCGATAGCAGGTAACTGGCACGTTGATTTTCAACGGACTGAATGGCGTCATATCCCTGAAGATAGAACTTTTGATCTTATTTGAGTGATCAAATCAAGAAAAATATGGCAGGCGTAGGACCCACACAATTTTAGAAGTAAACCCTACACCTAAAGAGACCACTTTGAAAGGCGAAGACGCAGATGATGGGATAATATTGAAATGGATATTAGAAGTAATGTATGAGGGAGTGAACCGGATTTTGTCTTATAATAGGTACCAGTGAATGATTCTTGTGGACAAGGTAATAAGTTTCATAAAAGGAGGGGAATTTCTTGGTCAGATGAGCGACTATCAGTTTCTTCAGAAATATTCTCGTCGAGGTAATTAATTAAACGTTCATAGGACACTGTTCCTTTCATTCTCTGTCTATCTGGATCTTAATTATTTTCACGCTGCAGTCACGCAAACGTTTACATAACGTCGTTAAATAAATGAAGAATAATGAATATTTGAACTACTCAAATACTAGGACATTTGCTTCTATCAGTGACGATACAAATGTTCGTTTTCAAGTGGGTCGGGTTGTAGACTCACGAAGTTTAGAACCATAGTATAAGCAAAGAAGGGAGAACGCGGGATGTATGCACAGTGGTGGAGCTCAAGTTATGCACACACGAAACTAACCTCAGTTCCGTTTTAAGAGGTGCAGCTTAACAGTGTTATCCTATGTAGTCTCTGAATAAAGCACTGTAACTCGAGTGTCATGTTTACAAGGGTCTTTTCAAGAGCTGGGAAAAGAAAGGCGGTGATTGTGCGCAAGAGACACAACTTACCTGAAGGTTCAACTGAAACAGCTAATGCATTGTAGGATCTAGTACTGATATGACGCAAAATTTTCCCTTAAGTTACTATTTAAGGTACCTAGTTACTTCCATGTTTAAGGTACATTGAGGTTGGAGGAAACTACACAATGAGGAGCTTCAGAACTTGTATTCTTCTCCAAGTATAATTAGAATGATCAAGACAAGGTGGATGAGATGGTCAAGGAATGTAGCACGAATGGAGGAGAAGAGGAATGCATATAGGATATTGATGGGAGTACCAGAGGAAAGAGACCACTGGGAAGACCAAGGCTTAAATGGGTGAACACTATTGAAATGGATCTCAGAGAGATAGGATGGAATTGGATGGATTGGATTGATGTGGCTCAGGAAAGGGACCGCTGCAGTGTTCTTGTGGACACAGTAATGAACCTGCAGGTTCCATAAAATGCTGGGAAGTTCTTGAGTGGTTGCACAATTGGCAGCTTCTCAAGAAGGACTCAGCTCCAGTCTACTACTACTAAGGAACATTCAATTTTAAGCAAGTAATAAAGCACTTAAATTCAATTAATGTGATGGAAATGCGAATTATGATTTTCCATAATACGTAATGTTCTATATCATCGACTTCGCTCTCATAAATTTGTCCCTGTCCTCAATTAATTAAGCAGTACGCCAAGAAGACGTATGGGGGGAGTAGACATATAGGTCCATGTATTCTTGACCTCGGCTCTAGTTGGATGTGAATGGTTAGATTCACGCTTCGGCCTCTTTACCCCGGGGGAAAGGACTCCTGGTCCCCATTGGACAAGAGGCTGGATGGGCCCCAGATTCGGTCTGGACTATGCCCTACCGGGAATTACTTACTTACTCATGGAGCTGAGCCATTCTGGAGGACCCACCAATTCTGCAGCTACTCAAGAATTTCCCAGTATTTTATGGAACCCGAAGGTTCATCACCGTCTTCACAAGAGCCCTCCACTGGTCCCTATCCTGAGCCAGATCTATCCAATCCATACCATCCCATCCTATTTCTCTAAGATCCATTTTAATATTGTCCACTCATCTACGTCTTTGTCTTCCCAGTGGGTCTCCAAAATCTCGGCCTTCTAGCTCGTAACCAGTGGCTATACTGTGTTATACGGGCTCCCGCCTTAGCTCCAAATATTCTCCTCGAACAACACCTATTAATATTATCCCCTTAGGATGAGGGATTGAATTCTTCTCCCATACAAAAATTTTACACGTCTATAAAACAACATTTCAAAAGATTGTTTTATGATGGGTCTTAGCAGGGCGCAGTTTTCGGTTCAGTTTTGCTGTTATGTCGTTCTCACGCAGAACTTTCGTTTTAGAAACAAAATTCTAAATTGATTTATCTAACATTGCCTTTATTATATTTCGATCCTTACGAGATATGCGAGAGCAGCTTATCAAGGCATGTTTTGACGTGAAGGACGAAGAGGAATGGAATGAAGATACAGCGGACAAGTGAAATGGAACGAAAAGGATTACAGGAGAAGGGAGGAAATGAGATACAGTGTAAGAAATATTATGTAAGATATGATGGGGCTTCTAGTTGTAATTTTAACGGGAATTAGAGCAGTAAGTGTCTATATTAATTACTATTTTATAGGAAACAAAAGATGGGGTATGTTATCGTGTAGCTGGTTGAGGCACTATGCTACAAGCCGGAAAGTCGCGAGTTTTATTCCCGATTAAATTATTGGATTTTTTAATTGACCTAATCCTTCCAGCCGCACTATGTCCCTGGGATCGACTAAGCCTCTGACGTACCAGGAATCTTCCTGGAGGTGGGAGGCTGGCACATAAGGCTGACAACCTCACCAATAGCTACGAGCGATTTACTAGAAAATGTGGGAACCTCAACGTCTCACAACCCTATCCGCCTCCACGACATATTACAGGGTTAGATTTACATTTACCTTAGGAGACAAAACAATCAAAGATCCGTTCTACATATTTGAGCATAGAGACTGCTTCTAACGGTTTGTTAGCTATGTTTATGTATTACAGATTTATACAACTTCTGTTGACGATAAATGAACATTTCTTTTTCCGGCACTACAGCCCCAGTGGGGGCACGCGGTAGCGTAGTGGTTAAGATACTATGCTACAAGTCGGAAGGTCACTCAGCCTCTAACAGAAATGAGTACCAGGAAATAAATAAATAATTTTCCTGGGGAGTAGAGAGCGGCCGGCGCGTAAGGCTGACAACCTTACCGCCATCTCTGAGCCGATTGTCTTGATAATGTGGGACCCTCAACGTCTCACAACCCTATGGGCCTTCATGGCCTGTTA
>NW_019743693.1:402537-412402 GCF_002891405.2 Cryptotermes secundus
CTTCTGGGGTACCGTGTATATGTGATGTTAACCGACGTTTCGGAGGAAGGTATCGCCTCCATCTTTGGGGTAGAAGGAAAAATATAAGAAACCCGCACGCGAAGAGACTGGTCTGCTTTTACCGGTTCTCACGGTCTCTTCGCTTGTGGATTTCTTATATTTTTCCTTCTACCCTGAAGATGGAGGACATACGTTCCTCCGAAACGTCGGTTAACACCACATATACACGGTGCCAAACCCCAGAAGACTGCTTTCTTCATAGTCACCGCCGTGAAAGCCTCAAATCTTACATCTCACTATAAAGTTCGGAATGGTAATATGACGAATGTGTAGGGAATTGGTCGTGGCCTAATTTGAGGCATATCCCACCATGAATAACCTAATTCAGGAAAAGCGGTATGCAGGCAGCTGTTTCATCTCAGATACTACTTTAAAACGGTAAAGGCACTAACCGTTTGACCTCGACTTTAGAGCAAATTATCAAGTAAATTTGAACAATTATTATTATATCGTAATTTTAAATGGTGGAGCTCATATAAGGAGTCGGTATGGTGATGACATACAGGCTAGACTGCTGCTGTTCGAATCCCGGCAGGAGCAAGACTTTTCTCTTCCACACAGTGTCCAGGCTAGCACTGGGATCTTCCCAGCCTCCTATGCAGTGAGTATCGGGGACGATTTACTTGAGCTAAAGAGGCCAGGGCTTTAAGCTGACGACTCACCTCCTTCTAGAGTCGAGATCAAGAATGATGGAGCTATACCTCCACTCCACCAAGAGTCTTCTTTTACAGCTCAGATGTGTTTATGTTGGTATCGGTGATTCCGATCAAGCCAGCTTAACCGGACCACAGCATGTCTGTAACAAAATTACAAATCCGCAAGGCGATGAACGATCAGGTGATCGGTCGAGCTTGAGATATTAAGATGAACCTTGCGGAAAGGGAAGGTAATGTACCATAGCTCTCCCTGTGCTTAATTAATTAACCACCACTCCATGAAGACGTATGGGGGAGTGGAGTTATTGCTCCACCGTTCTTAGCCTTGGAGATCAGTGGTCAGTTTAACGCCCAGCCGCTTTACCACCTGGGAAAGAATCCCCAGTGACTTTGGATATGAGGCTGGGTGGGACCTAGAGTTGGACTGGGTGCTATGGGGTAGAGAAAACCTCTTGCCCCTGCCAGGAATCGACCTTCGACCGACTAGCCCTTAACCCGTCGCTATATCGACGGCCTATTCAGAGGGTTGATGTAAGAATGTCAGCCAAGAAGACTTTATTAGAAACTGGGGGGGAAGCGGTTACTCACTAGCTTCACGTTTCTTGTTTCTATACATAATGAACTTCATTTACAGTTCACTGGTTCAGAAAACCACAGGTTTCCGACTCCATCAAAATGAAATATTTTCGGAATTGAACCAGTTATATCGAAACCCCATTCGGAAGCCAGAGATGACGTAAGCGGAGAATTACATTGCACCTACATGAATATCATCGGCTGAGTCCAGAAGTGATCAAGTGATTATCTTAGTTTAAACTTCGAGAGAGAGTCGTTTAGACAGACACTTAGTGAATTACTTAAGTTAGTCCGTTATTTAACTACTTAAAAATTAGCCATTTCGTTCAATATTTGATAATTGGTTAGTTAAGTTAATTGATTAAACAATTAGTCAACTTACTTAAATTAATTATTCGGTTAATAAAGTTGCCTAGTTCGTTAGTAAACCTACATGGTCAGTTTCTCAGTCAGTGAGTCTCTCAGTTAATTTGAAAGCACAATCTCCATATTGGTGCTAGTGTTAGGAATGGACATGAAAGTCACTGAGGAGACATAAATTTATCTGAAGGACCGCTTATGTCCTTCTTGTTGAAATCCACATAAACTCTACATAAGTCTAGGACACGTCTCTTTGACACAGTGGCGCCATTGTTTTTACTTTTTTCTTATTTTTAACAGCGGGAGGGTTCTGGCAAACTTTATCTTACGAAAGCACTCTCTGTTTCGTTTCCTTTTCCTGCTTCCACTTAACCTTGCTTTACAAGTGGAATACCACCATCCACTTCACAACAGACACTGCTTGACATACAGAATGTGTGGTATAATACAGCACTTTCATAGACCTCATATTATGTTAAAATCCTTTACATACAATCTATATCACTACACTTACACGTACATGGGTCTCAGAACTGGAAAGAGGATCAATGTTTCTTAAGAACTGTGTGGGGATATTTGGAAAGGTACGCTCAACTTTCGACGTCTGGTAGTTCAGTAAGAGCAAATTAAATTTATTCCTGGAAATACTTCTAATTGCTTGAGACAAAAATGTACTGATTAACAAAATTTATAGAACGCGTTGTCTGTGCAAATAAATGTTTGAAAGGACTTAGAAAACATTTCAAATCACGCCTGACCTCAAGAAGAACAAAGATGACGCTGCAGATACTTGTAAGGCTAGTAGTAACATATACAAGCCAGAACTCGCTAAATATTGTCACACACATGATCTGGATTGGTAACTGGATTTATTGAACTCTTAGGGATCGTAGCTGCAAGTAGCTATAGTGCTCTCACAAATCCACACATTCTACATTTCAGTAGAGCATGCACTAAATCTTCGCAGTGTGCTGTAACTTCACCGGTTGTCGCCTGGTAACTGCTTCCAACGCCTTAGCTTCAACTTCCTTTTTCACACCCTTGCTGGCCGGTAACTTTCTTACAACTAAATAAATTCTAGACTTGTCCTGTCTGTAGCACCTCGGCATGGACCGCACAGAAAACATCTCAAAAGTTCCTCTATTGTTGCGTCATACAAGTAGCATTCGCAGGGGCCGCGCAGAGGACACCGCTTCCCACTTACTTCATTGGTGCGTGTTAAGAATACGTTGAGGTCATTATTTGGCAATCGCCTTTGCTTACAGAGTCATTGCCTGGTAACGGCTGTTGTATAGCTGCTTATTTCGCCGTCGTTGCTTATAAACGGGTCTACATTCGACAAAATATTAAAATTAATGAGGGATTTGTGGTGGACAAAGTGGCGCTGGGTCAGGTTTTCCCCGAATACTTCGGTTTCCCCTGCCAATCTTAATTCCACCAATTGCTCCACAATCACCCTCACCTATCATCTGGGGCTGGTACAATAGACCAGATATGGCCGCAGTACAAGGGACTTAGTCCCACCCCACTAGCAATAAAGAAAATTAATTGACGCTAGTAGGGCTGTTACCGATCACAGTGGCAGGGCTGTCTAAGACCCGCTTGGACAATGGGATCTTAGGTTCGAATCCCACTCAGGGCATGTCTGTCTGTCTGTCTATGTTTATTCTGTGTTTGTGTTAGTGACCTTGCGATGGACTGATCCTCCGTCCAAGGAGTCCTGCCGACTGTCTTGGATTAAAAAACTGAAGTGAAACAAAGCACTTCGCGAATGCCCTACGCTTCAAGTTTAAGCAACATGAATAGGAGAAGAAAAAGAAGAAAAGATGGAGCTTGGTCTAGAGGCAAACACACAAGCAACTAAATATACGTTGCAGTCTAGTCACAAGAATGCAGGGCAAAATCATGGCATAAAGACAGGTAACAGATGTTTCGAAAATGTAGCACAGTTCAGATATTTGGAAAAGACTGTAACAAATCAAAACCTGCTTCAGGAAGAAATTAAGAGGCGATTGAACTCGGGTAATGCTAGCTACCATTAGTCCAGAACCTTTTGTCTTGTCTGCTGTCTTAAAACATAAAAATATAATATACAAAAATTTACTTTTGCCTGTGGTTCTGTATGGGTGTGAAACTTGGTCTCTGACAGCAAAGGAGGATCATAGACTGGAGGGCTGCAGAGCTATATATAGATTCCGAAATAAAAGGCAGCCTGTCAAGATGAGGCGTGATATTTATGTCTGTTTATCAACGATTCCTTTTTATTTTTGTCTGAAAAGCTAAAGATTAAATTAATTGTCCGGTGTTTTGAATGGGTGTGAAACTTGCTCTGTTAACTACTTGATCACTATTCACAAGAACATGCATCATGATACATTATCATTAAACAATATTCCATAAGATTAATAGCTCACCTCCGTAGTCACATTGATAACATGAATGATATTAATGTTGTTGTATTGAAACTCAGTATGAAACATAACGTCATTAAGCAGTACATTGGCGAGGTAACTAACAAACAGCTTCAAATAAACACAATAAAGAAGAAGAGAGTACAGGTATGTGTGTGTTATGGAACTGGGTTGAAAATACAAATTACTCTCATACTTGGATATGCTATTTATTCAGCTGTGTACAAACTAATAAATAAAGTTCACATGCACTATAAATCATATTGATACAGACAGACGTAATGCAGGAATATGGTCCTATTATTAAATTAAAAAAGTGCTCCAGTAAATTAATGATTATTTTAATACACTTTGGCCACAAGATGATATCATTAGCGTGATAGATGGGTTGAGTTGTAAGGTAGGTATTTACTCCAGGGGCCACCTCCAGCTTTGCTCTGTTCTGTGATCCTTTGCTGAGCTGATTGTGTTTATAGGACTCAGACCCCTGCAGATGTTTGTATGTACGTGGAACCATTCAGCAGGGGGCGACGTGTGTGTTGTCTTAAGACCCGTAGACGTCCCAAGGAGCCTCCATTGGGGGTCATCTTGTTTCAGGATGTCTGATGGAGAGTTTCAGTTTTTGAGTTTGGATTTGTTTGTGTTTCTCTTGGCTGGTGATCTGTGTATTCAGAGAGATTTCTCTTGCGCATACCAGAGCAGTGTAGGACGCTGTGCTGTTGATAGATTTAGAATGCCTTTGCTTTGTCTGTTGCGATATTTCGTACAATTGCAGTTTCAAACAAAACGTTAACAGATTTTGCTTTGTGGAGATATTTACTTACAATATACTGAAACAGCGAAATGTATTTTCAGTTATTTTTTCTCTGTACTGTGCGTACCAGAGAGAAGGCTGAGTATTCTCGAGTACCGTTCTTAACCTGGAACATTTCCTCCCTCCCCAAAATTATTGTGAAAGAAATGAGAAATGCGCATAAAATTTTGACCTGAAAACATAAAGGAAAAAATCTCTTGGGTGACTTATGCGTAAATCGGATGGTTGTATTTAAATTAATGTCAAATTCTGAGAAACAAAGAGCCGTTAATCTAGTGAATAAATTTCCCTCCTTTTATGCAACACAAAATTTCCATTGCCTGCTTACAAGAACCCGCTATTTGTCCCTAGCTTAAGACAGATGAATCCAGTTCGCAACCTCAAGTTCTATTTTTAATACTGCTTTTAATATTACCCTTTCTCCTACTCTTTGTTCTCCCAAGTGTTTGGTATATATTTTTAAATTGTTTTGCGACAGTTGGAATCTAACTCGGGACTTTTCAATGACAGTCTACAAGGCTAGTCACTAGACCAATCGAATGACGTCACCTGAAGACGATAACATATCAGATACCCCAAACGTTGTGTATATAGCTCAAGAACAGCATCCTGTAGGTATACACAGTTTATTAATATTTTATAACTGAAGAAAGCAGTCTTCTGGGATTTGGCACCGTGTATATGTGGTGTTAACCGACGTTCCTCCGAAACATCGGTTAACACCACATGTACATGGTGCCAAATCCCAGAAGACTGCTTTCTTCATATTCACCGCCGTGAAAGCCTCAAATCTTACATTTTATAACTGATTTGCACTTATCGAAGAGCGTTCAAAATAGAAATAACGGTCCTATGAAAAGAGTTACGTACTTTTAGACCTGCAACCCGTCTCTGTTCGCATAATTTTGGAGGCTGTGCACCATACTTCTGCAGAATATTTGATATGTCTTGTTGTCCATCAAATTCTGTAAATACTTGTACATTCGGGGCAAAGCTTCAAGATTTTCTACCATATACTTTCTTGTTGAATACTTCGCAAAGAAGAAAAATGTTCTTAGATGTAAAGTTCGGTGACCGTGGAGACTTATGTTGCCCATCCATCTGAAATTCATGGACCGAATGGCGCCCCATATTTTGGAGACAGTATTGAGGGAAATGCAATGATACGAGAAAACAAATTCCACTGAATCAACATTCGCTGTTCTGAACCTATTTTTAAGCTAACTTTCATAGTTAACGGCTCATGTAAAGGCAACCAAATGAAAGGATGTCTAGCAACTGCTTTCATTTCTGAACCATTACATTTGTGCATCATTTCACTTCTGAACTTGTCTTGTATTATTTATCAACCTCTCAGAATAAGTTTGTGACAGTTTTTGCTCTTCTTTTACTGTTGCCTACTGATATCCTTGCCGCAGAGAAGGGCCGCAAACAACAAAGATAAAAACCCTATGGAAAGCGAACTGGAGAGCCTAACTTCTAAAACATGATGAGTTATGGAGGGGCGTGTCTTGACGAATGGTCTAAACGTGGAACTGAAGAAGAAAGATACCTTTCTTTGATTTGTTTTATCTTCTTCCTTTCTCATAACTCCATAACATTGGGTTATAGTAGAAACTGTCACCAATTTTACGAAGTACAAGAAAAAAATAAATGTGGTTACTTCGGCGTTTTTGTATGTGTAGTGTTGAAAAAACTTACACACCGGCGCTGTTCGTTGGTGTATGAATTATCAAAGCGCAGCTTAATCACTTTACAAATGAAAACATTTTTATACTGGTAGCAGATCTGTAGGAAGCCTATAGAGTGTTACAATGTATCATAGCACAGAATATTACAACAGGACGTATGGTGACAAGGAGTTCTTCAGCTCCCTATGACCCTTTTTTATTCAGAAATAATTCTGGAAATGAATCTCTTGAACACTTGATTTGACACCTCGAAGGTTGACCAACATACTATGACAGATTTCATCAAAGCGTTATCAGGCAACAGCTCTGTAAACACAGCCCAAGACGCAACAATATATGAGGCTGTGTTTTCTATCTCGTCCGCGCCGAGTCGCGGTGGAACAAGGGGGTTGTGCAACCCGTTTCCAAGCAAAGGTTCGTAAACACACTTCCGCGCAAGCAGTAACGTCGCAAAATGAGAGACGGTGTTTTCCGTGGGATCTGTGCAGAGTGCTTTTAAGAAAAGTGAAAATAATAACAGAGTTCTAGAAAGTATAAGAGACTTAAACTTGGCGGCGGTCAAGCATATGACCATTCAAGTGACTAGACTGCCGTTGTAGCGGAAGCTACTAGAAATAGAACATCTGCTGTACTGAGCCTTGAATGACAGAGGCTCTGTATATATTGTATGTACATTTTAATACGTTCAACATGTAAAATGTGAACATCTTTTACATTATGACAAATGACTTACTACTGCAGACAATTACTCCGACAAAAGACAGACCCGTCCTCTCGTCAGAGAGCGCGCCCCACAAAGCAAGACCGTAACTGTCAAACGGTAATAAATATCTGGCCATGAGCCCCAGATGAGGCTCGACACCAAGACTTACTGATTGATTGATCGTCAGTTGTAATATGACTTTGACTTTGGCTTTGACAGAGTTCGTTCAGGGCAGTTACGAGCCAGTCGTAAGGTGGCGGAGTGAGGCGTCCTAGAGAGTTCTTATTTGAGTTCCGAGATTCCAGGGCCAGTGAACAGGAAATGGCAAGAAGACTTCGTAGTGTTTTGAAGTGCTAGTTTCTGTGTTGAGATTCGTTGTTAGGAGACGACAAGTGGAAACTAAGTATCTCAGTGCTTGTGTAACGGTGAACTAAAAAGTATGTAAATCAGCGTTAGCGTTGTATTAATTGTAAATAAGGGAGAGAGTGTAACCGAAGTGCCAATAAATACAATCATCCGAACTAGAACCCGTTACTTTCGTCACGCGTACCGCCCTACACGTGACAATATCGTAAGGCCTCAACCTACAAAGAGGAAAATACAATACAGAACAACAAGAGTTTCGACCCCGGGCCCCAGTCTTGTCTTGATCGTTCATTATTAATTATCCTGTTAATTAATTATCCTGTTAAAAAATGTTTGAGATAAAACCTACCACCCAAGCAGATGATATAAGTGGTAATGTGTAGCCGTGTATGAATTACGACAAAACTATGTGTTATTTCGTGAGTTCCTTTCCAGTAAATACCAGGAGAGTACTTTCAAAAAGCTATGGCTTCTTTGTCATAAACCATTTTGAAATTTACGTATTTGGTGTTTCATGTCATAACCCATTTAACTATAAAGTCTACGGAACGACGAATCATTGTGTCTAGATTATGACCGTCTGCAATGTGACACCGTAGTTTTTATTTTTGCTAGTGGGGTGGGACTGACTGAGGGTGTTTCATAACAGGGTGTTGAGGAGAATATTTGGACCGAAGAGGGATGAAGTGACAGGAGGTTGGAGAAAACTGCGTAATGAGGAGCTTCATAACTTGTATAATTAGAATGATCAAGTCAAGGAGGATGAGGTTAGCAGATCATGTAGCACGAATGGGGAAGACGAGGAATGCGTATAGGATATTGGTTGGAAAGCCAGAAGGAAAGAGATCACAGGGAAGACCAAGGTGTAGGTGGGTGAACAATATTAGAATGGATCTTAGAGAGAGAGGATGGGATGGTATGGATTGGATAGATCTGGCTCAGTGCAGGGACCAGTGGAGGGCTCTTGTGAACGAGGTGATGAACCTTCGGGTTCCATAAAATGCTGGAAAATTCTTGAGTACCTGCAGAATTGGCGGCTCCTGCAGAAGGGCTCAGCTCCATGAGTAAGTAAGTAAGTAAGTAAGTAAGTAAGTGGGGTGGGACTAAGTCCCTTGTACTGCGGCCACTTCTGGCCTATTGTACCAGCCTCAGATGATAGGTGAGGGTGATTGTGGAGCAATTGGTGTAATGAAGGTTGGCAGGGGAAACCGAAGTACTCGGAGAAAATCTACCCCAGCGCCACTTTGTCCACCACATAGCCCACTTGACCAGATCCAGGATCGAACCCGGGCCGCCGCGATAGGAAGCCAGCGACTAACCGCTTGAGCTATGGCGCGGCCATGACACCTTAGTTAGGAATATAAGGTGGAGGCAATAGTTTCCTCCAATTCGCTGGCACCTGTCAGTGAAACTGCATTACGCCACATCACAGAATATGTCATACGAATGATCCTCACCGTTAGAACATCAATTTTGTATCTGCTCGTGTCCTACTGAAAAGACATAGGTTAAACGTACCAAATGTCAACATATGCAGATCACAGTGGCCGCATCATCTAAGGCATGAACCTTCGGTCGTTCCAATGTCGGAGTCGTGTGTTGGAATCCCACTCTTGGAATGGATGTCTGTTTTGTGTCGTTCTATGTGAAGGTAGAGGTCTTGAGACGGGCTGATCACCCATCCAAGGAGTCCTACCGACTGTGTATGGCATCAAGAAACTGAAAAAATAGTCAACCCCCAACAAAAGGCTGTACATCCGTAATAATAATAATTCAATTCAATTCTTTATTATTAATATGCCGAGTCAACAGCCGCAAGGCCAATTACAGACTCAGCACATTGTAGATGACTGAATTACATTACATACAAACTTATTAAAAGTCAAATACAAATTACAGTAAAGTAATTGGAAGAAATAATAATGAATAAAAGTAAAAGTAAACAAACAAATAAGTGATAATTATAACAGTAATAATAATTTCATTGTCATTAAACTAAGTGCTATTACGAATAGAGGAATGAAACATTAATATTTAATTAAGAATTGAATAGTATAGATTTTCAGAGGAAAATTACGTAATTCATTTTGCTTTACTGAACATGCAAATAATAAAAATACTAACAGTTATACTGTATTTAAAATTTGTTTGGGTAGAACATTCCTGGCTCCGAATACGTCAACCTCCCTGCAGACAACATTAGCAGCTGCTGCGCATCTAGCAGAGGG
>NW_019743693.1:412896-458725 GCF_002891405.2 Cryptotermes secundus
GCAAGAATTCTATGTTCTCCAAGTCGTCCAGACTGACTCTGGGGTCCACCCAACCTCCTATCCAATGGGTACCGAGGGCTTTCCCTGGGGTTAAAGTGGCAGAGACGTGAAGTTGAACACTCACCTCAGACTAGAGTCGAAATCAAGAAAATGTGGATCTATACATACATCCACTCCCCCATACGCCTCCATGGCGTAGTGCTTAACTAGCTAAGCACAGGGACAACTATACCTTTTTACCTATAATAATAGTAATAATAATAATAATTAATATCATAGTAATACACGTGTTTTACAGTCAGTTACATAACACTCCCAAAACTACCACTTAATGTGATATATCCATATTGTACGTGTATTTCTATAAGTAAACTTCTCTTCCCTCTGTACAGAGAGTGGACTTTTCTTCCACTTCGCGAAGATATTCGTAAGCTCACAGTGTCTTACAGTTAAATCGCAGCCGCATCGGGGATTTCTCCTCCCGTTAGAGGAAAGTCTCAAATAATTTCTTTGTTTTGCGAACCCTTAAAGTGGCAAATAATCAGAACAATAGTTTACATCAAAATTGTATCAACATTTTCAGAAGCGTAACAGGTACGTCGCTATTGTTTTGTTTTAGGCTGAGGAGTTGCATTTCTGAAGGGTCTGGTTTCAACACTCAAACCTTAGGGCACATGGCGAGCCGCGCCATTACTCAGGAGGTTAGTAGCTGACTTCCCACCGCGGCGGCCCGGGTTCGAGCCCGGGTCTGGTCTAGTGGGATTTGTGGTGGAATAGTGGAGCTGGGGCAGGTTTCTCCTAGTACTTCGGTTTCCCCTGCCAATTTTCATTTCACCATTTCCTCCACAATCAACATCCTCTATCATCTGGGGCTGGTACACCAGGCCATAGTGGCTGCAGTGCCCAGTGGACTCAGTCTCACCCCACTAAGAATAACAATAAACATTTTTTTTAATCATCTCCTTTATTGACAATCAGATACTACAATCTTTCAGTCAATTTGCTGTCTTGTGTACAATTAGTTACGGCTTGTACACTTCACTGGCTTGAGAGGGCCACTTCCACCGACGCGTCCCTCAGATTTTTAGATCTTCCGGCCACTTACAATAAACATAAGGCGCATTACACGAACGCTGTCCAGTGAGTTGTGAATCATATCAAACAGATGACCCCGCTTGTACATGACCTAAATCTCCCTCTTTTCTGAGAGGGAGAAACCTTTGAGCGTCCTCGACAATTGCATCTGCTCGCGACGATTTTTTTGCTACCAGCGCCACTGTTACGATATGAAAAGTCTTCAGTGACAAGGCCAGCTGCACTAAGAAGTCGACCGGAAAGGAGTAGGAATGGAGGTTCTGTGCAGCTCCTGCAGGAGGATCAACGCGGTGACTTTACCAATTAGTGCTCAGACAAACAGATAGTGACGTCGGTTTCCGCCGTCATCCAACATAGTGTTGAATGATCTGACGTCACAAAATCAGATGACTCTGTCTAATAATGTCTTCTCAGAGATCAGCGAAAGCGGGCTGTCTGACATGGCCTCTATGTGTCGCGAATATAAATAAATAATCACAGAAAATAGTACCATTAACATAAAACATACGAGTCTTTACTTTTCGTACGTGAGATTTACATTTCACAGAAGAATGGTACTGTATTCCACTTATCTGGTTACTTAAATAGTTTACTAAATGTTTTTATTTTAATCAGAATAGAATTTAACATTAGTCAAAAATGTCTTTCTTTTTTATTCATACCACTCAGTATAAGCAAAACCCATTAATGTATCACTTTCAGACTACAAACTGCTTATTACTGAAATGCCTTATTTACAATTATTTTGCATATAATCAGCATAAGGCGACTGGATACAGGCTGGAAGATCGAGGGACCGGAGTTCGGGTCCCGATAGGTACAAGAATTTTCTCTTCTTCACATCGTCCAGACCAGATCTGGGGCCCACTCAGCCTCCTACCAAATGGGCATCGGGTGCTTTTCCCGCGGGGGTATAGCGGTAGGGTCGTGAAGCTGACAACTTTCCTCAAACTTGTGTTGACTTTAAGAAAATATAGATCTAGCCATTTATTAGCCCATACGTCTTCATTGCCTAGTGCTTAATTAGTTAAGCACAGACACAACTTTACCTTTAACTTTTTTTTTCCTTGGCACTACAGCCCCAGTGGGCCTAGGCCTACCTCCATTAACTCCGTTCACTTCGGTTTTTCTAGATCTTACACATTCGGTAGGACTCTTTGGGCGAGTGATCAGCTCGTCACAAAGCCTCTACCTGTAAACAATCACAGAAAAACGCACACAAACATCCATGCCGTGAGTGGGATTCGAACCCACGATCCCGGCTTCCGAGCGAGTGAAGACAGTGCATGCCTTAGACCGCTCGGCTACCGTGACCGGCACACTTTACCTTTTATAGTAAGCATAATAAGTGGAAACTGACCACAATTTCGACAACCTGCATTTCCTGTTTGTGGCAAGTAATATTCATTTCAAGACTCAACATTCAAAGCTAATGATACTTTAATGATACTATCTGCAACGAAATCAACGTATATGGTATCCCACCCTGTATTGGTAATATTAATTGGAGAGCGCACATTGAGAGCGCGCCAAAATCACCGCCACCTGAAACTAGTACCTATCGTGTTCAGAACTACTAATAAATGAATGACTTCATGATCCTTCCGTCTCATTCTGCATTGTGCAAACCGTTAAGTTAGAACGGTCTCACTAAACAACATTGTCACGTGTTTGGGTGACTCTTGATGGGATTTTGGATTGGATATTGGATTTATTCACCACTTATACACACAACTCGAAAATACAAGTAATTACAACGTCATCGCTTATCTCCACACTTTATAAATTACCACGACACAAGGCAAGTCTTTCCTAGCCTGATATATCTTCACCAGCAGTTTCCTGGTAACGGCTCCTAATAGTGGATATTCTTCAACTTCTGCGCCCAAGTATTTTCTGAAAAGCGGCTCCCTTCAAACTGATCATTTTCTTCACAGACTCCCGTAAAGAACTGACTTGGTGGTCCCAGTTGTTTTCTTTGTAACCCCTCGGCACTTTCTGTGCAAACAAGACCGTTCATTCCTGTATGCGTATCCGCTGCCTTGGGAACATATTTACCAAAACGTTCCCTAGCAGCGGAACTCTATTCTGGCTTAATAAAAGTCTGCTGCCTATCAACGTACTACGTTCAGGTGTCTGTTTCGCGGCAGTTCCCGAGAAGCAGGGCTACACGCTACAATATAATAATCCACTCTGTTTACAATAAACAGATTATAAACAAGTATGGAATAATTCATGTAGTATAGCTTCTACATAGCACTGAGTGTGGCTCATTTTACTAACTTCAGTAAACATGTAGGTATCATTTTGAATTATATGGCCTTGCCCTGACTGGTACAACGCAACAGTACATGGTGAGACGTGACGCAGGAAACTACGAGAGTATAGACCGAATAGACTGTGCTTGCAGAGGAGCATACAGATAAAACAAACAGGTGCCAGTATTTAAGGAAGAGGTTAAAGCAGTGGTCAGACTACGCAGTGGAATGTACTGTGAACAAGACAACAGAGAAGGGTACGTTAAATTCCTTCCACTCGAACTTATTTTGGATAACAACTTCACAATATGTGAGTGAACTCGTGTACCTAGATTTAATCTGAACATTGCTTACAGTTTGCCTGAAGAACGTGAAACAAATTAAGCTGTCTGAACTCAATAACATCTCCATGAACTTCGGTTTTGTTCTGTAGTGTTAGTCCTAATCGAAACCATTTAACTTTTGTTGAAAATTTACAATGATATTACCTATTTTACGATGCTTCGTCGTAATATTTAACAATAAATTAATGCCATAGGCAAGATTTTTAAAACACTTTATTTGTGAAACATGAGGAGTGAATGACCATACTTTATAATAGTTCATCTTTTCATTTTATTTAACAATGCTTTCTTAACTGCTTAATTTATTTTGTTGTGTTTCATTCAGAACTTTGGATTAAACATTAAAAGACCAATGGTTACAGCATGTATCACTCGATTTAACTAACTAAAACTCTTTACTCTGCCCACAAAATTTATGTAGTATTTCATATGTTTCTCAAAATAAACAACGATCATAAACAGCATTAACTTACTGATGTTTGTAGCGGAAACGTAACGAGTTTCCTGCGAGGTACGAACTAAATTTCTATAAACCGTTCAGAAGAAATTCAGTCTTTAAAGGATTAAGAAACTAACTGCACTACATAGAGAAAATGAACAGGGTGTAAAAAAAGTCAGAAGAAGGGATCGTTGTTTTGTAATACGAATAGTTATTGTGAAATTGCTAAGTAGCAACAAAGATGGTGATAATAAAAGACAAACACTACTGGAGAACATCAGCTTAGAAACATCATTTGATGATAATATCTAGGTAGATATAAGGGAAATAAGATTATGGGAGTGCCAATTGGATTGAAGTTTGCCCCAGTATTAAGCTTCAGTTAATGATACGTAATTTTTCGACGCAGTAGACGAAATATATTTTTATAACAAATCGGATACACTGATCGCAGAAAGGATTATCAGAATGCTGTAACATGCACAAGCTTGGTTATGTTCTGTATACATTCTACGTAAGACATTTGGTCGTGCATACCAGTTTTCATGCAGTTTTAAATAAAGACGTTATTTAAATTAGAATAAATTGTTATTAGCAGATAAACCTTCATTTTCACGCATTTTGATTAACACACGTTATAAGAGCATTAAGAATCCAAAATCGCCATTTTGGATCAAATTCACAAAACCTGTAACGTGATAATTGGAATCA
Source organism: Cryptotermes secundus (assembly GCF_002891405.2). NCBI lineage: Eukaryota > Metazoa > Arthropoda > Insecta > Blattodea > Kalotermitidae > Cryptotermes > Cryptotermes secundus. The sequence goes on from NW_019743693.1 coordinate 417,744, forward strand.
GCACATCAGAATTAAAATAAAATATTAATTTCATCTTATGTTACCATAAGTTTACCCTTATTGACTATCGTAGTTCATTCTTTCATCAATGGCTCTATAGCCCTTGGTCGGGGATCCGCCCGTCGCAAGGCCGCTGACTACACACAGAACTGCATAAACAGAACAAACACAGCGGATATTCATACCTCGGGTGGAGACTAGCGTAATTTCTCAACAAAATACAGATTATTTAAGTAGATCCGCCATGTTTCTCTGTAATGAATGTGCCAGTCCAGTTTGACAAGTTTTGTTTATTTTCATGCGCTAATTTTTCGTACTACTTTGGAACATCTTTGAAACCTGAGCTTGTATTTACCACGTGACGGAACGAATCACCCTGATGTATAACACTGTAGACTTTTCTTTTTGCCCCCGACAGAAGTTACTTTATTTCTACTTAGAATACGCTTCTGTCGGCATCCAAAAATACTTACGTCCCCCTTTAGGGGAGGAGTCGCGAGAAATCTTATGCTTGCAAGCACAGTTGGAATCCTCATGCTATACTGAAGGATGATACAATGCAGAAATTTTGGTTTTTTGGATTCGCGTGCCTAATGCGAATTCAGAAAATGTGTTCACCTATCCGCCTCCTATAGAGCGCATGATCACCCCATGAAATTTAATACAATGTTCTATTTGCGAATATGTGTATTTTCGGACAAATTATAATAACTCATTTCACGGGACAGACCCCGTTTTAATAAATCCATAATCGATGGGGTGATCAAGAAATTCAGCGCCTCACAACAGCCTGACATTGGAACCCAATAAGCAGGAAGCTAAATCCAATCCACTGTTTCCACTATCTCTAACCCCCTTTTTTCCAATATCGTCATATACAAAATTTTGGAAGCATTATCATCTCCATATGAATGCTGTATATCCAATAAATTCAGCTCTCTTTGTTTTGATCAAATTATTTCGTGAAAACTAGAAATTATGAAGCACCCTCTAAATTTTAAATTGTTCTGAAGATGATGCATAACACTCGGAAATACTGGGTTTTTGGACTTCGTCTCTTATCCGGTATTCTAAAGAGTACAGCATCTAGCAAACTGGATTTTACCGATGTAAGATTTGAGCGCGAGCAGATGAATGCAGGCTCAGTCTGCAGCCACCTGCTCAAGCTGGTTCCTCGCTCGCTGATTTGTCTACCCTGAAGATGGAGACGATAATTTCCTCCAAAACCTCGGTTCAGAGATCTATACAGCACCACATCCAAAAAGACGACATTCTTCTTGGATTTTTCCCATACTCAGGTGAGGGAGTGGAAAACACCTACTTCCGTTGTTTCTGCTATAAAATGTTAATTTCAATCACTAGTCCAGTGATTGAGTTTAGCTCTTTCTAACGGAGCCAACAGATGAGATGTCTCCTACGCCCTAACCTAAGGAATACATGTAGTTTACTAAACATTTGTGTTCCTTTAGAATACCGGACGATGGACGAAGTCCAAAAACCCAGTGATGCCGAATGAAGCTACCCGTTATTCAAGTGTCTCCCGTGTCTTCAGATATTCCCATTCTGTTAGGTACACCCAGTTCTCAAACGCCTTAATTTATATTGTTCCCTGAAGATGCGAGAGCACGCTGGTGGATAAACAACTTATTTCTTTATTTTTGTAGAAGATATTGTGTTATAACACTTCGAGGGTATGAGTTTATTCCAGACAGTTCTACTCAGAATTCTTCATTCTCAAACATCTTGTGCAATATTGATTCCCACTACTTTCTTGTTCTTTCTACGAGAGGCAGTAAATATACTAGTAAACACTACGCTTGTTCTTTATCTCTAGTTTTCCATCAGTGGGTTTTAATATCTCGTCTCGCTATTTCGCCTGCTTTCAAATAAAATCCATACGCCCCTTCTCTTGCCTTCACGTTTAAAGGTTTCATATGTGGTATAACGGAAGTTCTTTACTTCTTTACATACTTACGTAGTTCGTATCTCCTTCAGCTTGCTTACGTAGGGGTAATTTTCAAGGCGATAAATTTTACTTTGCGTTCTTCTGAGTTATAATACATCGTAAATGGTTACCAATGTTTCGGAGTAACCTGCGGTCTTTATCATTGGGGAGAGTCTAAAATATACTTAGATGAACGTTGTTTACTTTTACCTCATTCCCTTCTTTCATTTTCTATTTATCTGTTTCTTACAAGTTTATTACAGGATAACGTGTACAATTGAACAAGAATAGACGGAGTGTGAACTCACGCACCTTAATAACCGCTTAGGTTTCTTAGTGTTTGAGGTTGTGGTGTCGCATCTGTCAGTTGTTTCCTTGAATTATATTCTGCATTATGTCGGCTTCGATATATAAATCACAGGTGACAAACGCCCATTTATTTTTTGGGAGAAATCGTCAAGAATATGTACTTCCAAGAAATAATCTGCATATTTGCTTAGATAAAAATGATTTCGGTACAAATATTTTGCTTCTGAATCCCTAAACTGGTCGCTGTCCTCTGGTTGAGAAGCAGTGTTCTACGTGAATGTCCTTCACTGTTAATAATATATTCATCATTCATCCTCTAATCATATCCATGTTTGCCCACATATTCATATAAAATATTTGAAAAAATGAAAAACATCTGGCAAAGGATTAAAAATAAAACAATAACTAATTTACTCTACAGAAATTAATTCTATATGCTAACATTTATAATATTAAGCTCCCATATTAAACATCAATTTGCGTTAATGTTACTGTATTGAAATAACCTCTTCCTGTAGAATTTGCAATGAACATACTGTAGCATATTTCCTCAAAGAAAAAACTGTATATTCAGAGAAACAACCATTGCTAGGTAACGGCAGTGAAACACGCAAGATTGGAGTGACTTGGCAGCGATGTTTTCTGTAGGGTCCGTGTCGAAGCTACATAACGAGGACCAGCTGCCATTACAGCGGAGTCTTAAGACGGCAGGTACAAGATTAGGAGACTGGTGTGAAATGGCCACCAGGCTACGAGGACGTGAACCCGGAACGTCCTCTGGTGTAGACACAGCAGGCTGAGAGACTTAATACGTGCTGTAGTGAACTGCAGAGTGTGTAGTTTCGACCTCTAAGTGTTTAATAAATCCAATTACCAATCCAAACCGTATCTGTAGTCACTTCATATTCTTGACAAAACGAATGCTTTCTAGAAAGTATAATTCTATAGAATTGAAATTTTATTATAGAATAGGTCACAAATATACTCATGCACTTCTAACTCAGTGTGCTTAATATTTAAAAACCATTTAAAGAAAATCAGTGTTATCTATCATAAAATAGTACATGATAATTACTTTACTTTACCTATACAGATGTAGATTTGTATATTAATTCTTCATAGTAGAACTCAGTTCTTTAATCTTTGTTCACAGTAGGAATTTAATAAAAAAAATGTATATTTCTCATGGAATGGGAAGCCTCTGACCGAGATCAAACGCCTTTTGATGTTGTGCATTTGCGTGCGGTGCTTTTACCACCTTACAAGTATATTGCTATTCAACTCGCTGCGTTTGAGGCAAAACATTGCTATGCTTAGAGCAGCAAAGCAGGTTTGCATTGAAGACTGTCCAGATATAATAAACGTACAAAGTTGAGTTCCATATGTTTCTGCCAGAGATACATTTCACTTAACGTTGCTGTGTCTCTGGACACTGTCCGCTCTAGTTCGTACATTCAACAATTCTAGTTGCCCCTACTGAGATTATGTTCAACTTCAAAATTGAAATTCCGCTGGTTCGCAACCGATAAATAACCGCGCTACTCCGATTCACAGTGATACATTTCTTCATCATTCTGTAATCTCTACACGGACTACTGTGACGTGGCGTATAGCCTAGCAACGCTGTCACCTCGCGCCGTCTTACGTCACCGCGGAGGGGGTGGGGGGAGGGAGCGCTACGTTACCGCCACGTGCCGCTGGGGAGGTAGGGGGTCCTCATTGCGCAACATGTCACAATATATTCTCCTCAATAAATGTTTCAAGACTGCACGAAATTGGTGAAGGAGCCACTCGGATGTGAATCAGAGACACAAAGAATTGCTAAGTTAAAATACTTTTCTTCCTACGTTTGTAAACAAGTCAGAAGCTAATAGTAGAGTGAATTTACCGACTACACAACTCGTTTTTTTTTATTACTACATGTTTCGACCTCAAGAGGTCATCCTCAGGTGTATAAACACGGCTGTATAATTACACGCGATCACATTCACTTTTCACTCATTCGACTCTGTATCATGTCCAGATTTAAGCTCACTAATATATCGAGTTGTGTTGTGTAGTCGGCAAATTCACTCTACTATTAATTAAACACACAACAGGATGCAAGAAACGATTAAAAGTCGAAAGCTGATATTAGTGTGCAAGTAGAAGTCTGATAGAAAAAAAAATCTATAAAATAAAGCAAATATTGATGCAGTAATATAGTGCAGTGCAGTAAATCAACAGTGTTGATTTGTAGAGTTTATAGATTAGTGAAAATGTTATAATTAATAATTTTTATTTGCGAGTTATTCAATGAATCCGATTATCATTCGAAACCACGTGTCTATGCGCTAACACGTGACAATATTTACAGGGCGACAGCTTCTGAGGCCTCATGAATACAGCGTGTAGAACATCTGTACAGGATAGCAATAAGATCTGACGAAATATCAGAGGCAGTAATCATCAGTTTATAATGTAGCGAATCAGAACATCGGGAAAAGAGCAAACTTCAGGATCGGAAAGGAACGCCAGTACTATGATATTGTCAGGTGTTCCTGTGTTAGGGTGACTAATAATAATGGGTTCTGGGTTTGATGATTGGGTTTATTGGCCCTTCTTTACAGGTATAAGAGCTCACAATTTGAACACCTCCTGAACGACGTCTGTCTGACGAATCTCTTACTACTACTACTACTACTACTACTACTACTACTACTACTATTACTACTTGAATTCATGAATGTATTTCCTTTTATAACTGCCAAGCAGCAGGGATAGAAGTCAGCATGTCCAAGGTTGCTTCTCATGAATGCGTTGTCTCGAAAACGTGCATGAAAGTTAAAAAATTAAAGCTATCCCTGTAACAGGCCGTGGAGGCCCATGGGGTTGTGAGATTTTGAGGCTCCCACTTCTAGACAGTCGACTCAGAGATGGCGGTAAGGTTGTCAGCCTTACGCGCCCGCCGCTCTTTACCCCCAAGAACATTCAAAGAATATTCCTGGTACTTATTTCGGTTAGAGGCTGAATCGACCCCAGGGCCATAGTGGAAGAATTAGGTACATTGAAAAAAAAACCCAGTGACCTCAATCGGGATTCGATTCCTCGACCTTCCGGCTTGTAGCATAGTGCCTCAACCAACTAACCTACCGCGTGTCCCGCATGAACGGTTGCCTAACAAAATATAAAATTCCTTGTCTGGTTCCATTTTTGTAGCTTTTAGGCAGTGTCAACCGGGTGTTGCTCAGAAATGGTCTGTTCCAGCTTGTTGTCCCGGAAACTTCTTTTAACAAGCTGTTGCCTAGCAATGGATTATTCAGTTACAAAATGTTTTATGAATTCAATAAATTCGTCTATCATGGTGCAGACATATTTCTAAGGAAGGCTAATTCTCGATCAGCCAATAGTCCCTCAGTTTTATGGTTGATTTCCCCAGCTTTTGTGGAAACTGAAGCCCCATTATCGCATTCACGTGCAATCGGTTACTACAACGAGTAAGATAAATCCAGTCCACAGCATCCCATCTTATTTCTCTAAAAGCCATTTCAAAATTGTCCTCTTATCTACGTCTAATCATCCAAGTGGTAATTTCCCTTCAGATTTTCCTGGTGAATTGTATATTTAATGACTAAAAGTTTATGAGGATGGTAAATTAGTACAAATACACGTATTATGTTTCTGAACATTATTCATTGCCCTGTCTTTATCTAAAAACATCGTTCTTCTACTAGGGGCTACTTTTATCGATTGGGCCCAACTGAGTAGGTTTGTACTGAAGAAGGAGACATAATCCAGTCTCCGAAACTGTGTTTCGTAATATAAACAGAACGATGTTTCTAGATAAAGACAGTACGAGGGATAACGTCCAGAAACATAATATTTGAAGTGTGTATTATTTAGAGCCCTAAAAAGCATTACATCGACAGCTTGAGATTGGTTGTAGCTGGCGAATAGCAACAAAATCACAGGACGCTGCCTGCTGAGTTTATTGTAGCCCTACTTTGTCGACTATACAAAATTGCACGGATGGAAGATTTTGTAGCGGAAATAGAAGAAAAACGTAAACATGGATTTGATGCTTGCCAATGCAAATAATTTTTAACATCCTTTTGATCTATTTGCAAAATGTTGTGGTGTGTTTATAGATTATTGTTCCTCTTGGCACTGTCTGTCAATAGTTCAGTCACATTCACGGCCTCAGTGTCGTAACTACTCAGTGATATTACAAACCAACAATGTACAAATGAAAGAAGGTACATTATTGCTTGTACTGACTCTAATTTTCAAACCTAACAAAATCATTTTTAGGTAAATTAAAACTTTCTCCATTTCTTACTTCCCTCGAATTTCAATCGTCTTCCTATTTACGGTTTGATTTTGGCTTACACAACTTAAGACATTTCGAGCGCCATCAGAATGCAGAGAGCTTTCCCCCTATCAAGCACTTCAGCTGTCAGACACATGCATTCAGATAATATTCCACTCAAGAAGATAAATTGAGCCAATAAAGACGTGCACAATCACCACAGACATGCCATTTTGCTCTCCAGAGTAAGAACAAAGAGAGACCATGCACATTAGTGCTTCTTTCACAGTGGGCCCTGGATAATGCAGAACTGACTCTTGAGCTGCGAAAATATGCAGTTCACAGTATTCAATTCACGAGTAGATAGATTGTGTTATGTCAGTTCTAATGTTATTTGTAGTCCATTATACTCTTGACAGGCAATGAGGGATGAGGAAAACCGGAATAAATTGTGAAGGAAATTTGAAATGTTTTCGTCTGCAGTTTTATTTTCCAAAACATGTATTAAACTTTCTGGATTTTCTTAAATAAACTGTACTGATATAATAAAAATTTCCCGTGTTTTACATCCAGCATCTATAAAAAATCTTACATGATTCTTCTCAGTATCCTTCTACATTCATCTTTAATTAATTTCATAAATATTGTCACGTGTATGGGGGTACGCGTGACGAAAATAACGCGTTCTAGTTTGGATGATTAGGTTTGTTGTCATTTCAGTTACAAGTTCTCTTTGTCAGACTTAATACTGCGTTATCGCTGATTTCCACAATTTACAGTTCACCGTTACAAACGCACTTGGATTCTCAGTGTTCACTTGTCTCTTTGCAGTGTATCTCAACACAGGAACTATAAGAGACTCACTGAATTACACACTCCACATATTACACACTCTTCACTCTCTTACAACTAACTATTTAACTGTACTGCACTGCACTGCACTCTGCACTGATCTAAGTTGAGTCGAGTCTTATGCTACGACCAACGGTCAGTCGGCCAGTCTGTCTTCTATTAAAGCACCCATCTGGAGCTTAGGACCAGATTTTTATCACTGTCCTATTGCCTATCAGATGTTTTACTGCTAATATCTTTACACTACAGACATACAGACGTTGCTGCCTGTTGTTATGACGGCTGACATATTCATTTCCGGCAACGATCATCAATATGTATATTACATTAATACCACCGCACTGTAAGACAATATAATGAAAGGCATTTTGGAGCCTTCGTTCTCTGATATTCTCTTAAGTTATATTATTTATTATACTGAGCTTCCGGATTTTGGTTTCCCTTCGACTGCAGAAATCTTTCTCGTAGCTTGGGGGCCCACCTGACCTCCTACTCTGTGTCTACCTGAAATTTGTCGCCCGTGGGGGGGGGAGAGTAATGCGACCGATTTTGACCTCCATCTGGCCCCGAACTTATCACCAGAACACTAAATGTATCTGTGCTCTTAATTATTTGAGCCACCCTATGGCATATGCAGATACGCCCCAGGATAATGGTCATGTACACGTACTTGGTGTAACTGCATTACGTAAGCACGAACTAGACAAACAGTCCTTAGGGCAAAAACAAGACTAGACTTACATGTTCAACTATTGTCTAGTTACGAGTGCTTCTTCCTTGGGAGATCTATATCTATACTGAAATGTAAGGAATATCCGGGATAGCTCAGTCGGTATTGCGACAGGACGCGGGATGGACGGCCGGAGTTCGATTCTCGGTAGGAGAAAGAAATTGTTCTCTACTCCACAGCGTCCAACACAGTCTCCTATTTAATGGGCATTTGTGAATATTTTCCCGGGGATACAGTGACATTGAGTGGCAGAGGTGTGAAGCTGACCACTCATTTCCATCTACTACCGAGGTCAATAATTGTGCAATTACACGGCTGCTCCTCGACACGTCTTCTTGTCACGGTGCTTAATTAATTTTGCATAGCGACATCTTTAACTTATATTTGACCTAACTGAACTGCCCATATTTTTTTTTTCGGTGGTTCTTCGAGCCCATTCAGCGTCCAGGCCTCTTATTCAGTTCTGTGATCATTTTTCACAGACAGTAGGACTCCTTAGATGAATGATCAGCCCGTCGCAAAGCCGCTACCTACACATTGGACAACACAGAATATACGCATACACAGATATCCATGCCTTAAGTGGGATTCGAATCCATGATCCCAGCGTTCGAGCGAGCGAAGCCAGTTCATGCCTTATATCGCGCGGCTAATGTCACCGGCTACTGCAAAGAAATCAGCAAATATAAATTACTGACGCTTATTTATCAGTGTACCTTTATTAAACAGAAATGTATTTTACTAGGTAGAATGGCATCCAAATTGATGAGTGAGGTTCAATTTTTTTCAATAGTAATATATATTATTGTCATATTGTAATGCGAGGTTTTATGACTGTAGTTTATCTTATTTGTGTCCGATTGAAGCTGACAGTGAATATCGGAGCTCATCATTTTGTGTTCAGTCACCACTGAAAGTCAAGACCATCTTTTTAACATTTCATGACGAACTACAGAAACATACTTGTTCTTGCTTTATATACCATTAGATTTAAATCTTTCCACTCACTGAAACGACCACACGTTTGGATTTTTTATGTATATAAAAGGAGGCCCAGACATTACAGAACATTTCTTTATGGCCTGCAGCACTTAAGAAGGACATGGCATTTACACAGTAACAGTGACTTAGAAGTCTAGGAGAAAATCCATTACGCCATGTTGTGTATAAATAAATGTAGAGCATTTACAAAAGAAGGGGAGAGAAAGACATTGCCTGTGATAAAAAAGGAACTGTTTTGGTATTGTATGTGTATGTAGTGAGTGCTGGTATGCCATTCATCACGCATACATGAACGGGAAGCGATTTGGGAGGGGGAGGGGCCCACTGTCAGAGTTAATGGACCAGCCAAGCCATGTGCCTGACCCACGAAAACAAGAAACTGCATAACTGAGATAGAGAGAACGTTCTGTGTGTAGGGGGAGAGCAATCAAGAAAGAAGCGAAACTTTGTCTGACGCTTTTCAACTGTTCAGATCACGTAATGTCTACTGATAGAATGTTTTATGAATAATGAATAATGAAAGTGATGTAGAAGGAAGCGGTCGTGGCCAAATTTAAGATGCAGTTCGAAATTCGCCCCTAAGAACTGAGAGTAATCATGAAAATTCAAAGTAAATATGGCCGGTCTCGGTACCGAGATTCGAACAGGGGTCACCTAACGTAAAGTACGAGGACCGATTTTATTTATCTTGCTTTTAATGACTGGTCTATATTTTATAAGAGCTTAAAACTTAGCACCGTTTCCCTCTTATTCATCACCTCCATCACCATTAGCATCCGACGGCAAGTAAGTTGGCTCAGGCGGTAATATCACCGTTAGCATCCCACGGCAAGTAAGTTGGCTCAGGGGGTAATGTGTCTGGCTTGTTTTCGGGTGATGCCCTGTTCGATTCTTGGCCGGAACATTTAACTGGCCTGAGGTTTTTAATTGTCCATCCTAATCCCCGCAAGCGAATGTCGTCACGTGTATGAGTGACTATAGACGGGGTTTAGATTTATTGACCAATTTAACACACTACTCGTGACTACACTTAATTATAGCACCATCTCTGATCTCCACACCTTATAGTTCACTACAGTACACGTTAAGTCCTTTCTGTCTGCTGTGTCTTCACCAGTCTTTCCCTGGAAACGGCTTCTTACAGTGGAGAGTCTCCAGCTTCCGCTCTCAAATGCGCCGACAAAGTCTTCTCATCACAGATTCCCTTAGAACTCTGGTCTCTTACTCCAGCTATCCTCCTTAGAACTTCTCGGCACGGACCTAGTAGAAAACGCAGTTTATTTTTCTATTCCAATTGTTTCCGTGGGAACATATTTGTTTGCGACGGTGTTACTCAGTGACAGCTGCGTATATTTGATTAGTAAAAATTTTCTTCCTAGCAGCGGATGATGTTTCGTTGTTTGTTTTGAGGTCGTTACTCGGTAACGGGTCTAAACGACACGAACATTTTCTTCCACATTCGTTTCTATTCGTCAGTCAGTAATCATCCAATGACTGTACAGTACATATTTTGATGTATTTATCACGACGCTAAATAAACCATAAATATAAAATAAAATCACCAGCCCACAAAGAAGTGTACCAACCTCTGAAACTGGCCCGAAAAAAAAAATAGCCATGGCTCCTAGGAAATTCAAACTTGCTGTCCTCGTAAGTGCATTTACGTTGAGAGTTTGTGTGTTGTACAAGCTCTGAATAAAGCCGGAATAGCGTAGTCGGTATAGCGACTGGCTACGCGTTGGACGACTAAGGGGTCGGACTCCGAGTCACGATATGATCAAGAATTTTTTCTTCTCCACGTCGTGCAGACCGGCTCTGGAGCTCATAGTCTCCAATACAAAGGGTACCGAGAGTTCTTTCCCCTGGGGTAAAGGGGCAGAGGCGTGAAGCTGACGACTCACCTCCATCTAATGTCGAGGTCAAGAAAATATGGATCTGTACATCCACTCCTCCATACGTCTTCATAAGAAACAAAATCCGTGGCCTGTAGTCCGCAAGCGACCTATATCGACCGAGCGACCGCCGCTTGTCAGCGAAGTTAGTTCCGACTTTTGCGGATAGAGGGTGTCATGTGGTCAGCGCAACGAATCCCCACTGTCGTTAATCTCGATTTTCTTGACCGGAACGTCTTGATGACGTAGTGCTTAATTATTTAAACACAGGAATAACTTCACATTACCTTATCTTACAAGCTCCGAACTGAATGCAACAAAGTTCCACGACAAACAAAGATTTTAGTTGTAAGATTTGAGGCTTTCACGGCGGTGACTATGAAGAAAGCAGTCTTCTGGGATTTGGCACCGTGTATATGTGGTGTTACCGTTTCTCACGGTGTTGTCGCTTGCAGAATTCTTATACTTTTTCTTCTACCCTGAAGATGGGGGCGATACGTTCCTCCGAAACGTCGGTTAACACCACATATACACGGTGCCAAATCCCAGAAGACTGCTTTCTTCAAAGATTTTAGTTGTTCTGTAGGTTTTTAGAGCAAAGTTCCTTATATTCTCGACGAGCAAAAAAATTTTGTGCTCCAGGACTTGCGCTTGCATATAAAGCCTTTTCAGTGTTTTTGTGTACCCGTGCCTTACGATTTGATTGTACTAATAAAATGACGATTAATTGAAGAAATATAAACTAGGATATGTCGGTGTGAACTAAACAAAAACCCTCAGACACATCAAAGGAAGATAACGCATTCGTGAAATATCGTGAATTTCAGAAAATGATTCTCCTTACACTGTCATCAACTACGCGACTCTGCGGTCAGCCTAGTCTTCTATATATTTGCTTTTGAAAGCTCTTTATCAGATAATACAAACGAATTTTCCTCCTCTGCTTAGAGTGGGTATTAGCATTGTAGAAATAACACGCGACATCTTTGTTTTTGTCTTTTGAGATTATTGCTTTTGCTTGGGTGAGAAAAAGTTGTGCTGTGGTGGTCTGTGTGGTTCGAGTACCGAACAAAATACTGACCTCTACGTCTGACGTATTGATCTTAATTCATTATCGTCTTAACTCAAGGACGAAGAGAAGACGGAAAAGAAGACGGGTCGTTGAGCGCACAGTTAATGGTATTAATTACTGTGAATTGTTTATTTTTCCCATGGTCCCTCAGGGACCCCTGTCAGTCTCTGAGACTGTTGTATACAACTGGTAAACTAAACAAAGAAAACACAAAGAGTGAAGGGAGGGGGAATATCTTTCGGATTGGAGCACTTTATATCTTGTTGCTAACCACGCCATTTCTCCTCATGTCCAATGAATACCGCAAAGAACGAGAACCACATCAGAGATTGAACAGCGGCAAAACAAGCCCACGTTGATGAATGGGGCGGGGTAGGCAGCAGGAAATGCTACTGCACACGATCATATAACGTAGAATGGCAACATGAATTGGGAAAGACGTGGAAAGATGTAAAAAATTAAGATTTTAAAATATCTGACTCATATATTTATTATGGAATTCTAAAACTAATACCACGTTGAAGTTACTTTATTGTCACGTGTCATACAGGATTTCGATCGTTAATTGGATTTATTGAAGGTTTATAATTTGTAACTATAAATAATTTTAACAATATCGCTAATTTACAGTCTTTAGATCACTACAACTACAGCACACATAAATTATTTTCAATAGTCGTTGCTAGGTAACGTTTGCTAACAATGCATCCCAAAACTGCTAACCACCGCCTAGGTGTCGACTGACTGCTAAATAGCTGCTGGCGCTCGCCAGCGCAGTGAGTCAGTGTGCAGGAGGAGTAGATTACTGCCACCGTAGCCCTGCTAGTCGTAAGAGGCGACGGGAAGTGAACCCAGTGCCTGGGGGGTATAACTGGGCCACTCTGTTCCTGTGGGCATAAATAAGGAAACCTAGACCTCCAGGCTGGGAGAGTCTCGAATCTGAGACAGTAAAATGTGGTCGTGAGTCCGGCGGGGCTGAGAATGACTGCGCTGGCGAGGGTCAGCAACAGTTGTAAGCGACAGACCCATCCTCTCTGACGAGAAGATGTTACATGAGGAATATGAACGCAAATGTTCAGTTGAAAGAAAAAATACTGGTCGTGAGTCTCAAGAGGCATGTCGCCAAGACGAATTGATTGGCGGTAAACCGCCAGTCGTAAAGTAACTCTGACTCTGACTCTGACCCTGACTATGACTCTGACTCTGACTATGACTCTGACTCTGACTTAGTACAGTGATTTTTGGATCTGAGTTCCACGGGGCTTATGAGCTTATTGTAAGGTCTAGGAGCCTTCTAGACTCGTCACGGATCGCATAGATAATACCTAGTCCTCTATAGCTGGGTCAGGATCTGTTACCGCGGAAACGTATTTACCGCGCCGCTGCCTAGCAATGGCCACATATATTTGTTCCACTATTCCGGCTTTCAGTCTCCATGTCACAATGCATAGACCGTAATTGTTGTAATTCAGTTGATTACGGTCTCTCGCGGCACGTTGTATGGTTCTATCTCATGTTTGTATTTTAGGTAGCTGAACTGCTGAAGTATTGAACAGTTCAGTGCTTCAGAAATAGGCTTGTTTTGTGCGCACCTATGTAATCCCCTAAAGTGTGATATTCCTGTTTGTTGCAACTTACTCCTGTTATTTTATTCCCCCAGTTACACCCTACTTTAAATAAATGTTTTGCAATATTTTTAACCTCTTTTCAGTAACAGAAATTGAAATTGAAATCAGCTGAAATTAACAGCGCTTAATGATACTCCCTCTTGGGGAGGTTTATTTATTTAAACATCAAGTTGAAAATGTACAAAAGTCTCAGAATCTTAATATGAGCCATAATAATTTATTGGCATGCAATGACTCAGTTATTTATAAATAATATTGTGACAACGAAACCTTATAATCGTAGTGTACGAGTCAACACGATCATATCAAATTTTTAAATTCACTGTACCCAATTTACGGCTCTTTAGCACTGTACTGTTTGATGTCAATCGTAGAAGGAACATTGGTTAGGGTGGACTGATTAATTTCGCGGCCGAAATATATAGCGATGAATGAGAAAGTAACATTTATTTAACCATTGGAGTATTATGTTAATTCTAATTGTTTTTATTAAAATTTGAATTAATTTATTTCGTTGTTGCGTGGAACAGCCCTAATACTTCGATGGTTAGCTGAGGTTACTTTTAATAGAAATTAAGTTTTCTTGGACAACTCTGTTTTCAGCAAAGCACACTTTTAGTATCAGTCTAAAACGTAGTCTCGGAAATAAGTTTGATGGAAATTTACCAAAGACCATTCTCTTGAAACGGAGCGTGTGACAGAAACGTCCGAACTGTTGCAAAGATACATGCGAAGTCCCCAATTTGGATCTTACTCGTACTTCTCGTACAGGAAACTCAGATTTTTTTCAAGTTTATTCCACCACGATTGAATACATGTCTGTCAGTATTCTATTTGGAGCAACTGCATCATAATTACTCTGCAGGCCTCTCTATGGGCTGTTGACCCTAACATACAGAACGCTTATATTTCCCATCACATTTCAGGAAGCATTTAACTTCGAAAATATATTTCGAAGACTGACGACTCACCATTAACGTCAGAATTTCGGCATTTCTGATGCTGCTATAGATCCAAATGTTCCACCATAACCACTGTAGTCCATAGTTAAGACAACGGAATACGGCCTTATACTATTCACATAAACGCTGGATTGAATAAAATGAACAGATATCTAAACCCGATAAACAAAACAAACGAAAAACAAACTCCATGGCCTGTAGTCTGCAAGCGAACTATACCGACCGAGCGACCGCCGCTTGTCGGCCAAGTTAGTGCCAACTTTAGCGAATAGAAGGTGTCGCGTGGTCAGCGCAACGGATCCCCACGGCCATTAATCCCCGATAAACAAACATAATTAAAATTTCTGATACTGTGGTTAATCGAATTAATTGAACATTTCAAATTCATGTACGAAACAGTAAAGATGACACTAACTCTGTTGTGTGTTTTATTCCCATCTACCCCGTTCTGGCCTATGTCAGTAAGCGCTTATCGCTGACGAAGGTTATCACTTCCGACATTTGTTTGAGCAGACTGATAAATGAATGAGCTGGAAGGGAAAGCGTGATAACTGGGGGATATTGTGGGCAATGCCCGTCTATGGGCTAAATATCTGCGTCCTAAGCACAATTGCGATGAACTTATCGAACGTTAGCAAGTGAACATTCGGACCGACGGTGACTCCTGGAAACAGACGTGAAAACCGTTCTGTAGAACAAGATACCAATTGGCCACAGATGAATCAAATCCATGGAGAACAGATTTACTTGAAAAGCTAATAGTCACCCAGCTAGTCAAGAAATCCTCGTCTTATATAAAACCAAAGGGATCGCCACAGTAACCTGGCTCGAGCCAGATTAATCCATTCCATATCATCACAATCTAATTCTTCAAGATCCGTTTTAAAACTCTTATCTTACCTACGATTGGATTTCCCATGTGCCCATTTTACTTTAGGTTTTCCAATAGATGTATTATCCTCTCTGTCATGACGAAAATGTCTTCATCTGAACTCTTTCGTTAATGCCTAAAATGGACTCAACTTTCTGTATAATAATCTTAATCAAATTATTGTCACGATTTAAAGGGTTGTGTGTGTCTCACAGAGGGGTTTGTGATTAAATGGCTGGATTTATTGACACAACTCAGGACTACATGCAACACAGCGCTATCGCTGATCTACACACTTTGCAGCTCACCGTTACGCACGCACTAGTATCCTCAGTCTTCACTAGTCTTATCCTGGCAACGGGTTTATAACAATGTCGCTATAACTTCAAATCAAAAATGAAGTCTTCTTTTCACAGCCTAATTCATTTCTTTCCATTATTCTGCAATTGCCAGTTCCAAAGACTCAACAAAGTTCAACTCCTCTGCTCCCAAGCTCATATCCAGGCAGGCTGGCTTTTCGAAACTTGACTTTGTTCTGGTTCCTCTTATTTTTAACCATTTTGCACATACCACGTAGAAAGAACAGCCTCTGTATCATTGGGAAGGCGTGTTTACAGTAGCGTTGCATGCCAACGGAAGTTACTCGATTGTTGCTTGCGTATTCTTTGCCGTGGATATGTGTTTACCGAGTCGTTGCCTAGCATTCAACGTCTCTTCTGACTTTATTATTCCGGCTTTCGGACGTCATGTCACAATATGTAAAAATACCTTGAAGATACAAATGTTAGTCTGTAGCTGCACCATTAGTGTGAAGGAACTGTTATTGTGTCTCTGCATTCCTTCATTGATATTATCAAGAAAAAATCTTCAAGATTCCTGTCTTCTGGGATAAAACGCTATGTAATCAGCCAGAAGTCAGCCGACACTTCAGAGAAATGTATCACTTTCGTGCTGGTTTCTTGTCCGGATTACTCTTCAACACTGAAGATAGAAGCGACTTTTCTTCTGGAACGTTGGTTAACTTTCAACTGATTACAAGTCATTGTATCCCAGAAGCTAGAAATTTTCATATCATTTCTCCTTACGTATCTTTGTTTTAGTTCCCCTCATAATCCTGCTTCTTACTTTATCCACGTAAAGTTGGCAAAACTTAGACAAATGCTAGCTTTCGTTAGTTATGAGAATTGGACCGCCAACATAACAAAAGGAAAGATATCTACAAGGTGCAGACAAAATGATGCGTTGTGGTGTCTCGTACTCGTATATTGTAAGCAGGTGTATGCTACACGTTTCGTCTTTTACTTAGGTCATCATCAGGCCTGATCGAAATATGTAGCGTACACCTGCTTACAACAAAGGAATAAGAGATACTACAATATATTGTCACGTGTTTGAGTGACTACGACGCGGGTTTGGATTGGTGAGTCGGTTTATTTGATCTCCACTGATTGTAACTACAGATAATTGTAACACTTTCAAGATTACTGTAATTATAACAGACAGTGTCTTCAATTTATACGTTACGTCATCACAAGTCTTCTATGCACTTCCCGTGGCTGTCTCATATCGAGAACTAAACTGAACTGCTGGTGTTATTCCCGTTATATAGCCTCCGCACGGACCACAGACATAAAGCACAGTTCTATTGTTGCATAAGGAATACCACAAAAAGAAAATGTCACGTGATTCCTAGCCAGCGTTTTCATTGGTGCGTTGTTGCCCAGCAACGCGCAATAATATTCGTCCTAGACACATCTCCCGTTGTTGCACGTTGACCATGTTTACCGAGCCGTTGCCTTGAAATACTCTGAGCAAATTCGCTACAACATAATTCTATCTCACCATGAAAATATCCTTTCTTTTCTGTGTCGACTGTCCAATCCACATAACAATTGAATAAACAGCAGAATGCATTCCAGTAAGCTTAGAAAGTTTTCGTACTAGTGTATCGGTGAATATGACCAAAGCTAAATATTTTAGCTCTACCCCATACCCTCCCCTGGGGCTTTGAATGTAGGTTATATTCTGCAGATTGCAAGTTTAGCACAAAGGAATTTCCCAATCAACTCCTTCGTCCCATACTATCAGCATCTTTATCATTCAGCTGCTCTTGGGGTTATGGCCCGATCAATAATCAATAAGAAGTTGTGCTGCCAGCAGCTTCTGAGCACTGATTCCAGGATTCCAGCTACCGTTTGTGGGAGCCGCGAGTACCTCAGAGCTAGAGAACAAATATCACTGATGATGCTAGTGGAAGAGTGGATAATGAGGGGTTAGACAAAGAGAGATTAATAAGAGAGAGAACAAGCCTCTCGTTTGTTATTGTGTGTACAGTAATCATAGAGTGAACGCATCCACCCACATGCGCCTGCATTACTGGTCTCGCTAGTCACTAACCATCCTCATTACAAATTTAATGACCAGTTTGAGGCACTCTATCAAGATGCAGAGCATAATGGCCCCCAAGGCTGTCTGTCTCTTGACACCCATAGTTTTATGGCAAGTAGATGTTCGTCAGGGTTCCGTATGTTCGTATCTTTCTACCCTTAACTTACATAATATTAGAATGCATAAAAATATGGCGTTAATTACTATATACTTTAATTCAAACTATTATATAATTGCAGTCTAATAAACAGGTAATATCTATCTACAGCCGTTGTGGGCCTTGGCAGCATTTTCAGTTTCTTAGTTTATACACAGTCGGTAGGACTCCTTGGACGGGGCCGTTGCAAGGCCGCTACCTTAACACACAGAATAACACAAACACAGAATAAATGCACACACAGACACCCATGCCTTGACTGGGATTCCAACCCAAGAACCCAGTGTTCGAGTATGGGGAGACAATTCATGCCTTAGAGCGAGTGGCCACTGTGATCGGCCACAGGTAGTCTAACAGTCTTCAACTATAACAGTCTACGGTATCAGATATTATTTTCTGGTTATTATTAAACTGTTTCGTCTCCCGGTAGTTTGGTTCACACACCACACACTCTTGTCTACTAATTCCTCCCACATGTCTCTTTGGCGGGTGTTACTGCTTCCTTTTTTGGTGCGTGTCAGTATCATTATACAGGCCTACATTCACCAATTAGTCTTTATTCACTTCATATTACAAAATCTACCATTCTGAAAGTGCAAAAGAAGGTGACTATTTTTAAATATAAATATAACTGTACTGTAGAGCCAGTTGTCTTCAATTTAACTCCTCGGCACAGACCACGTAAAAGACATCGCTGTTTTATTGTTGCGCTCGTTCGTTTCCGCGAGAATGTGTTTACTGAGCAGTTGCTTAGAAACTGGTTGCATAATACCGTTGTTCTATTGTTTTGTGCGTGTATAGTTCGGGCGTTCCTTAACAACGGCCGCTGTTTACAGTCACAGCTTAGTAACGGATTTATAACCCACAATAATGTTTTTCCAATTTAATCAATTAGTAATTAAATGGATATAGGCGTATTTCAGATAGCTCAGGCGGAATAGCGACTTAGCTACCAGCTGGACGACCGAGGATTCGTGGTTCAATTTCCGGTATATGCAGAAATTATTCTGTTCTCCATGACGTCCACACAGTTTCTTTGTCTCACCCAACCTCGTACACAACGTAGGGTAATGCAGCAGTGTTGTGAAGGTGACCACTCACCTACAAATACTGCCGAGGTTAAGAAAAATGGAGCTATATCTTCACTGCCCCATACACCTTCATGGCATGGTGCTTAACATACTTTCCACAGTGTTACAAGTGGCACGTGTAATGGCACCGTAATGAAATAACGTTTATCTGACTTTAAAATTATCAGCTACACATTTTAGTGGAGTCCGTGTACACATAAGCTTATAGTTCAAGGGAAACCATTTGGACTAGAACAACAGACGAAAGTACCTATTTCGACATGTAAGAGTGATAAAATTGTATTTAGAGAGGGATGCTTTGAGCTCAGTTGTAAATTCATCGCCACGCACCTTTCCCCCAAACGAATGCACTATTTCACACGAGTGTTTCAATATGCATACCCGCCCAGGTCAGTGGCACTGTGAATCCCGGGTGGGCAGAGGTTCCCAGTTGCCTTAAAGCATACACATACATATTCCTGTGGTTTCGTGTGACGCCGTATCGATAATTTAAAATCAGATTGAATAGATTTGTGGTTTCAGATAAATATTCCAGGTTAATTAACTGGGAGGATTACTGTGGATATAGCCCAGATTCAAATATTTAGTGAAAAGCTCAAAAGCGAATGACAAGTACAAGTATGTACGATATGATACAATTACACGACTCTTCCTTTGTGTTAAGCGCAAGCTTTCTATTTGGTGACGTTTATTCATATTTCTAACTCCATTTGGCTTTATGAAACAGTGAGAGGGGGAACTATATTTTTACTTTGATTTCCATACGGATTGAACTTTATAGATAAAATATTCTGTTGATAAAACATACAATACTTTTACATTTACGCTTATCAGCTTATTTTTAGAAATAAGCTAGAAAATATACAGGCTCAATGCTATCACACTGACAATCAGCAAACTGCCAACATATAGTACAGTATGAGGGTTTGTTAATTTGAAATGTTTATTTTTTCGGAGCTCCCCAGTAGGCCTAATGTATGTATATGGTCATTGTACATAAAGAGTCACGGGTCCGCATACCACTAGTCATCCCTCATTTCTCCCCCTGTATCTGTGTATAGATGCTGAATTTTGCCGAGTGTGCATTGCTCCTCATCATACGCTGGAATAAATCTGCCCCTCATATTCTTTGTCTATCCGTGGCTATTCCATTCCTCGTCAAGGGGTTCAAAACATGCTCATTCAACATCTGTTAAGACTTGTAGGGCAAACACGAAAAACATGGAAAACAGTAATATTTAATTCCTAGGCTGCTTATAGATTTCCTAAATAAAGGGTCCGTTACAGAAAACACATTAACTAGCGAACTAGTTAACTAAAGAGAGCAGAATCCTCCTCGAGACGCTAATAGTGAGCTAGTT
This sequence comes from Cryptotermes secundus, assembly GCF_002891405.2. Classification (NCBI taxonomy): domain Eukaryota; kingdom Metazoa; phylum Arthropoda; class Insecta; order Blattodea; family Kalotermitidae; genus Cryptotermes; species Cryptotermes secundus. The sequence continues at coordinate 438,292 of NW_019743693.1, forward strand.
AGTCAAGATATGTCCGTCTCTTGTCCAGAACCGCGCAGGTTCATTATCGTGTTTACAAGGGAGCGCTGTGAAGCATTTGTTACACGTCAGATTTTAAAGCGAAGGGTTGTAAGCCTTTCTTTCAACTTCTAAGCTGTGAACCACCCCTAATCGGCTGTCTCTGGCTGCGTAGTAAATGGATTCGCAACTACTCACCATATCTGATAGCCGTCTACTTAATCCTCAGTCCGAGGACTCGCTGTGTCTTGACCGAATTAATGTGTCTATTCTCTCTCTCTATCTCTCTCTTTCCTATTCTCCTACTTTGGGCATAGGCCATCAGTGATCCTTGAACCTAAGATAGTCGGTAGGACTGCTTGGATGGGCAAACAGCCAGTCGCAAGGGCCCTACCTGTACAAACACATAATAAACACAGATAGACATCGATGCTTTGAGTGGGATTCGAACCTACGATCCTAGTATTCTAGTGAGCTAGCGAAGACAGTTTATGCCTTACACCACGTGGCCACTGTGATCAACAATGTGTCTATTACAGCGATGAAAATTTTATAAATTATTTGCCCCCCTCTCTCTCTCTACAGTCCTACGTGTCTTGGGGTCTTGGTAGTTTTTTCGGTTTTTTAATCCTATATACAGACGGTAGGACTCCTTGGACAGGGGATCAGCCCTTCTCAAGGCCGCTACCTACACACAGAAGAACACAAATACAGAATAAATTCACACATGCATCAATGCCTCCAGGGGGACTCAAACTAACGACCCCAGTGTTTGAGCGGGCGATGACGGTTGGTGCCTTAGAACGCGCTGTCGCTGTGATTGGTATTTCATAAATTATGCATGAACCATCTATTAATAAAAGTTGTCTGAACCATGTTGTATAATACGTGTAAGGACATGATTTACAGATAGGTCACTGCTCCTGCGTATTCCTTAATTGTTTCCTAGCATATCCTTACTGTGGGCTATACGTAACATTCATATTTTGTGAAGTATTTAAAAAATCCTCCTATTAGCTTTGTCATATCAGTCGCCTCTTAGCAAATAGCAGCTCTCAAACATCGGGACAGATTTGTTTGAAAGCCTCTGCGGTAGAAATCTACTGACTTTTGTTAACCAATTTCGGTTCTAGCAGCGTTTGGTTTATTTTAAAAGTCACTTTATTTAAGGCATTCCTTCTTAGTTCTCTGACAGATCTCGTCGTTTTAGTCTACGATAGTTCTATTATACAACCATTGCTTTTGTAAACCTGTTTCACATTCGTTCACCATAAGTTCCAATTTAGCAATGTAATCGAACTCATGAGAGTTTCATGGAGGTAGACCTAGGCCCAAATGAGGGCTGTAGCACCAATGAAAAAAAATCGAAATCTTATATATACATGCCGTATCCTTCATACTTTTTTCTATTAAACTCACTATTCTTCTGTAGTATTATTTGGACATTGTCGAAGTTACGTTTCATGTGATTTCATTCATTTTAAAGCGGGCAATACTGAAAAGCCTGAATATGTTTTCAGTCATATCTCGTCAAGTATTCACCAGAGTGAGAAAGGAAAAGCTATGCTTGTACCAGGCTTTGAAGGCCCACAGGTTTGTGAGACGTCGAGTCTCTCACATATTCTAAGAAAATCGGCTCACAGATGACGGTGAAGTTGTCAATCTTTACGCTCCGGCCACCCTTTACCCCCAGGAAGATTCCTAGTACTCATTTCTATTAGAGGCTGAGTTGACCCCAGGACCAGGGTGCAACTGGAAGGATTAAGACAATTCAAAATTCCAAAGACCTTATAGGAATCGAACCCGTGACCTTCCAGCTTGTGGCATAGTGACTCAACCAACTATACGCTACCGCGTTTCCCACACATCCTGTGTCTCGTACACTATGTATCTAAAGATCGTCCGTTACAATAAAACTCTAGTACAAAATCTGCTCTTAAGTGTGCCCCATCTAAATCGTTTTCCAAGCTCCTAATATTACGTCATCTAGGGGCTAGATGATACTCAGAGGAGATGCATCTCGCTTATCACCTCCGGCTACCACACAAATATGCGAAGTTCTAATGCCTCAGACATCCGCTAGATTACAGCGGGTCTGTTCGACAGACTTCATGTATAAATGGAGCGCATGAATGTATTATTGCATATTCGGATGTACGGAATGTCATTATGAGAAATCTGACTACAAGCACAAAATCATACAGGTAAAATAGGCCTACACACAGAATTCTCTAGGATACTTGAGACAGCTGGTCAGAACTGGGCCTGCTTAAATGTCACAGTGTTGTAATAATGTTATGATCTGAACAGTAGCCTCAGAATCACAAACAGAAATATTCACTGCCTATATAAAAACATTGCAGTCAAACTCAGTAGCCCTGAACTAATCTGCAGCTAATTAATTGTATAAATCTTCACATTCATCATCATTAATTTTCGAAGTTCCGAATTTTGCTCTGTGAAGCAGAAGTTTAATTGATCATAAATTTTCTGGAATTTGAACTCAGCAAGCTGCATCATAAGCAACATTTCAAAACCTGTAAATGTCTGAACAATAAACCTACTGCTTTTTGACAAATGCGGGACATTAAGTCTGGCCTGCGAGCCCTACTGTGAGGCATTGAAATTTCCCCTCCTCTTTTTGTGGTAGACGGAAGTGATGTATTTGCATATAAATTATTATTCTTGTGGATGATAATTAATTTCTATTTTCGTTGTACATTTGTTTGCTGGATAATTATCGCTTTATATGAATGTATTTCAAGATATGTTTCTTGCTGTCAGTACATTGTTGCGGATAAACGTGTTGTCTGCTTGACTGTTACCTTATCCGCGTAGGTGAAAGCAAATATAAAGTTGTACTGTTTTCTGCTTTTTCGGATATATAAAAGGCAAATTTAGATGTGAAGTTGTCCTTGTTCTTAATTAATTGTAATTAAGCATCACGCCATGAAGATTTATTGGGGAGTGAAGGTAGAGCTCCATAATCCTTAACCTCTGCAGTAGAAGGAGATGAATACTTAGTTTCACGTCCATCCCCCCTAATCCCGGAGAAAGAGCCTCCGTTTCCCATTGGATAGGAAGCTGGGTGAGCTCCAGAGGCTCTCTGGACGCTATGAAGAAGAGAAAAATCTTACCTCAGCCGGGAATTTAACCCCGGATATCCAGCCCGTAGCCCATCGCTGTAAAAACCACTTCTTATTTCTTACGGGTCCAAATCTTTCAATTAACTTAGGTCTATACATCCTCTGCGAAATAGAGATTACCTACTTATTGTACAAAACCTTTATTTATTTAGTCCAACATATTTCGTCTGTCCCTTGCAGACATCTTCAGGCGTTAATACGAGAATATTTCCAACCTAAGTTTCGTATCGATTTAAAACATCTCTAAATATATCTACCACTGTTGTTTGTACATGAATAACCTACATTAATCCTGTTAAATTATTTCTCAGGCAGTCTGTATTCAGATTTTGATATTTCGAAAATTAAGTGCATATTTCTTTGTAATTTCTCGGTTTTCTTCTTAGTTTTGTCCTGTGTTGCTGTACCTCGTTTTGACCATTAGGCCTATTCCTCTATAATTCTGGTACTCGCCTAGTCTCTTTGCGTTTCTTGCTTTCATCTATCCGTCTGTTCGTACAACTTTCATAAGTCATCCCTTGCCCTTGTCTTCAGTGCGTTCTATATTCTGAGCTATGTTAATTAAGCTTCCTACAAGTCTCCTTCCTCAATTAATATCCTCTTTGTATCTAGGAGCTAGATTCGGAACGCACACATAGCACCAAAACAGATATACAAGTGCTCTAGATATATTCGGTACTGTGCTTTCTGGGTAGTAAGAATAAGGTTAGAAACAGCTTTGAACCCAGAACATTCCTATAAAGCACACAGGAAACAGGAGGAAGGGAATGAATTTACACTTAAACACAATAAATATGCAAAATGTTCTGACTTAAAATTTATTAATTAATTGTCTACTATACAACATCAACACTGCCTTTTTTCACTGACTCTACAGCGGCCTTGGGCCCTGGCCTCTGATCATTTTACAGACGGTAGGACTCCTTGGACGAGTGATCAGCTCGTCGCTAGGTCTCTACCTAAACACAGCACAACACAAACCCAGAATAATCGCCTACACACACCAAACATCCATGCTTTGTGTGGGATTCGAACACAGGATCCCGACTTCCGAACGAGCAAAGAGAGTACATGCATTAGGCCACTCGACTACCTCGACCGGCACATCAACACTACCCATATGGCCTAAATGTTATATCGACAAGTGAAGAAAGGATAGGTATAGGATGTTTTTGGGAACAAAGCGCTGAATGAAATATTTGGTCCAGAGTTTCATACCAAATGACTCCGTGTTCTTTATTCAGTAAAACGCGGTAGAAAGGTAAAAATATCCCTGCACGTAATTAATTCATCATCAAGACATGAAGACTTCTTGGGGAGTGGATGTATAGCTCTGTCATTCTTAACCTCTGTATTAGATAGATGTGATGGGTGACCTTCACGCTCCTGCAGCTTTACCTCCCGAGAAATAGCCCCGGTATCTTTTGTGTAGGAGTCAGGGTGGACCGCAAAGCCGGTCTGGACATTATGAATAAGAGAAAAGTATATTTCCCCTACCGGGAATCGAATCCCAACTCATCGGTCGTCCAGTCCACAGTCTAGTCGATATCCTGGTTCAGCTATAGCTGCTCCCGTTATACAACATAAGTAAAAAAAGTAAAGGTATCCCTGTAACAGGCCGTGGCAGTCTATAGGGTTGTAAGATGTTGAGGTTCCCACATATCCTCTTGACAATCGGCTTACAGATAGCGACAAGGTTGTTAGCCTTCCGCATCGGCCGGTCTTTACCCCAAGAATATTCCTGGTACTCATTTCTGTTAGAGGCTGAGTCTACCCCAGGGCCATAGTGCGGCTGGAAGGATTAGGTCAATTGAAAGTATCCAATGACTTCATCGCGACTTGAACCCGCGACCTTCCAGCTTGTAGCATAGTGCCTCAACAAACTACCTACCGTGTGCCCCCCCCGTTATACAACATGGTTACAATAATTGAACTGTATATAGCGTAGTTCCCTGTGCAAGGAGTCCTACTGACTGGCTGAATATGAAGAAACTGAAGTGAAACAATGCGTTTCACGGATGCCCCATGCTCCAAGTGGGAGCAACAGGAAAATGAATGAATGAATGAATGAATATAGAGTAGGTGCACTGTAAACAGAGGGCGTCAGGCGAGAGGAAAGAATTCTAATAGGGGTATTTCATGAGTAGAATAAAAAAAATAATTGTATGAGTACATCTGTTTGTTCTTGACCAAGCGTTGCAAATGTAATATATTTCAGTGGATATCTTTGCTTATGAGTCTCGGACAACAAATGGAAAGGCCCATTAAATTAAAAATTTAACAAAAATTACATTTCTATAGCTCCTCGTGATGCTCAGTTTCATTCTGTTCCATTCATTAATTGATGACTAGATAATGATGATAAGTTCTAAGGTGATTTTCCCAGAATAGAAACTTCCAAAATGAGTTCAGAATTCCTTCATTCAGACTATGGTTCTATAAGTCTTCACTGTTAGGAAAGCAAGATAAATCAGGAGTTGCCTGTTTAGTGATCTGAAACCACAAGGCCATTGAAACTGGAAATTTAACTGATGATTTTTGTGAAAGAAGATGGAGGAAGGGGCGAAAAACATCATAAAGCAATCAACGTCACGATACAGTAATGCTAGAGTTGTTTGATTTGTTACATCAAGTGTTTATTTTTATGTCCCCTCTTTTAAAGAAATATGGAATGTTGGGGGGGGGGGAAGAAAGTGTAATAGCTGAACAGGAAGACGGAATCGTTCACCAGGGAGAGAATGCGATTATGGCTGTGTATACACTTTCGTAACAGAATTGCCATCAGTGATATATGGAGAAGTGTCACATCACACTTTACATGAAATGTGTCTTTTCTATCAGCGCTGAACTTCTCGCTTTACAAACGGATAGGCAAGGGATACCTACACAGGGACGAGTAGAGTGTAGGTGATGTTGAAGTGTGCTATCTCCTGGGATATAAGGCCTTGTCACCTACCACCTGCTTTCATGCTGGTATCTTGCTATCAATCCTTAAGATGGAGGCGAAATGTTCCTCCGAAAAGTCGATTAACTTTCAACTAATTACACAGCGTTATGTCCCAGAAGGTGGTACTCTTCATAACCACCTCTGTCAGAACCTCAAATGATGACCTTATGCACCTTCACCTTGGCAATAGAAGGACGTAAGTGGTCGGCTTCACGCCCCGGCCGCCATGACCTTAAAGAGAAGACCAGAATACACATTGGACAGGAGGCTGTGTGGACATCAAAGCCTGTCTGGAAGGTGTGGAGTACAAAACACTTTTTGTTCCTACCGGGAATTGAATTCCGGCTGGCCAGCACATGAAAGCTATAGCCTGTAATAGTCCGTGGAGGCCCATAAGGTTGTGAGACGTCGAAGCTCCCACATTATTACTAGACAGTCGGTTCACAGATGGCGGTGAGGTTGTCAACCTTTAGCGCCGACCGCTCTTTAGCCCCCAGGAAGATTCCTGGTACTCATTTCTCTTAGAGGCTGAGTATATCCCAGGACTATGGGGCGGCTGGAAGGAACAGGTCAGTTTAAAATTCAAAGACCCCATAGGGAATCGAATTCGTGACCTTCTAGCTTGTAGCATAGTGCCAATATCTACAAGGACTGTAGAGCCATGTGTAGGGAAATGTATGCTTATTTTCATACCGCGAATCTACAAATGGAGCTAAAACTAAGTAAGGGAGTATAAGTTTCGTGCCACGTCATTTTCTTGTTCTTTAAGAAAGTGAAACATAAGACGAGCGCATGGCACGCCGTGGGATTCCCCAGTGCAGTTGGGCGAACCTGATGATGTGGGATCCACTTTACGGCCTGTACGAGTAGATGTGCCTCCTCTGAGCAAATCCCAGTTGGAGGGTTGCATTTTTCTTCTTCTTCTTCTTCTTCTTCTTCTTCTTCTTCTTCTTCTTCGATTGAAGCCACCGTTGACGTCGTCACCCTTATCCTCAAGAAATCATAATTTTCCTGGAGAAGAAAAGTATTAACATTTTATGTGACAACTATAGGAAGAAGACGTAAGAAGATGCTGGATGACCTTGGGGACAGAAGAGGATACTGTCATTTGAAGGAGAAAGCTCTAGATCGCATGAAGTGGAGGAATTGTTTTGAAAGAGACTGTGGACCTGTCGTCTTGACAGATTACTGATGATGATGATATACCATAGGCTGAAGTGGTGTGAATTTGCGATGTCCTGGGGAGAGTACGAATCTTATTGCGATAAGCTATACTGAGATCTCAGGGATCTGACATAAACAACAATAAAAGGCATAAAGAAAGAAATCTGCGAAAATTGCATAGAAAAGCAAACCGGAATAATTATAAACATTTACGGAGAAGATCTGGCACGTTGAAGAGCACGATCATATGAGCTGCAAGGCGGTGTAGTTCGGAAATAGTCTGACGTTTCGGAAGAATATTTTGTCTCTACCTTCGGAGTCAAAGAGCAAATCATACAAGAAACAAGAAAGAAGAAAGGGGGGGGGGGGGCGTTACAACCTGGAAGAACGTGTGTTTCATTTTCACCCTGTGAGAGTCTCGAGCCCAAAGCGTGATACATTGAAACTGTTTTCCTCGATTTTGTCTATCGTCTATTGTCTATGTCAGGTGGCACGGCCACCTTTAAGCCATGTTTTGTGAGAGAATTACTGGGCACTCACCTATGTGTTCCTTTGTATTGGATTCTGAAACATAATATTATGCTTTACTATATTTATGCCGGGCTAACGTAGTCGGTGTAGGGACTAACTACGAGCTGGGCGACCGAGGGATTGGAGTTCGAGTCCCGATAGGGTTAAGAATTTTCTTTTCTCCACGTCGTCCAGACGGGTTCGGAGGCCCAACTAATCTCCTATGCAATGGATACCGGGGTCTCTTACCCCAGTGGTAAAGTCGCAGGGGCGTAATTCTGACCATTCACTTCCAACTAGTGCCGATATCAAGAAAATGTGGATTTGTATATCCACTTCCCCATATGCCTTCATGGTGTCGTGCTTAATTAGTTAAGCACAAGAACAACTTTTTTTTTCCTTGGCACTACAGCCCCAGTGGGCCTAGGCCTACCTCCATGAACTTCTCCGTTCACTTCGGTTTTTCAAAACCTTACACATTCGGTAGGACTCCTTGGGCGGGTGATCAGCTCTTCGCAAGGCCTCTACCTGTACACAAACACAGAAAAATGCACACACACAAACTAAACGTCCATGCTCTCAGTGGGATTCGAACCCACGATCCCGGTTTCCAAGCGAGCGAAGACAGTACATGCCTTAGACCGCTCGGCTACCGTGACCGGCGGAACAACTTTACATTTTATAATTAAATTGTCTTAAATCTGTAAATAGAGTACTGTAATTTATACAGAACTTAAGATAATTTTCATTAAATTTTAATGCATATTAGACTCGTTTAGGTTCGCATTCATACATGAGAGTATAACAGCATGAAGGCTTACTGCTATATTTGCCCAAAGTAAACATTAATTATGAAGTCCAAATGTACTGGATTATACCAGTTCCAGTTAAGGAGAATCGAACAGGACTGTATGGTCAGAGGCGCTCTTCTGGGTTGCCTGATCCTAGGCCCGCCCCGATGTGTGCTTGCTTGCTTATTGAGTAAGAACTCTTGTCACAAAATCTTATCACATTCTAAACTAAGCCTCTCTGTATACAGAGGCAGTGTTCTGAAGACCAATAGATATTAACTTTTAAGCAAGTGCACCAGCTCGGGGATGTACTTAACTATCCAGGACGGGAAGAATTTTGAAGTTCTATATGTGTTTCCTGGTTGTTCAAATATTATGTCAGGTGAGGTAAATTATAAACGAAGTCAGACCAGTGCTCACCGTACAAACTAAGAGGTAGCCATCATCTGTATAAACATAGAGGCTAGTAGATGTTGTTGGAAGGAGATTTCGTCTCTCTAGCGTGACGGTGCCCAGTCTAAATGCTCAGAGTAAGGGAGTCTGGCAGGTACGTTCTACACACACACACACATATTGATGGAAGAACGTCAATTCGGCTACGACTGTTCACTGTAGGTTCTGTGGGTAATTAATGGTGATATGTAGGTGATATTCCGATCACAGTATCCGCGCCGTCTCAGGCATAAACCGTCTTCTCCCGCTTGAACACTGGGTTCGAATCCCACTCGCATTACATTGTGAAACGAATGATAACCATTTCCAAGTCGAATCGTTTATTTTTTGTATCAATTAGTAAATCACAATCTTCCATATATAAAAGGGCTATATACGTTTCTACATCTTGCTATGAATTACTAATTATTTTTCGCCGATAGGAAATGATTTTTACCCGAATATTATTTTGGCAGGAGACGCAGGAGGGGCGAAGTAGATCTCCAGTTGCTTGACACGAAAGTGGCTGTCCATTTCTTTGGATTAGGCCTTAATAGTTCTATTTCGAATTTTTATTATTTTCCAGTTTATAAATGTATTAATTATAAGACATAAGTCTTTTGTGTCCCTCATTAAACTGAGCAAAATCACAATGGAAGTTAGAAAAGTAAATTTATTTTTATTCTGTCTTTTCTCTTTAATATACTTTCAAAACCTTACATCCTTGTTTTCTGTATTCCACAAAATATGGAAATATTAACAAGTAGGGAGAAAATTTTACATAGTTTAATTGGCCATGGTAATCGACATTGAACTTGCACCGTGTGATCCGTGGCATAGCTTTCCAAAAGCAGCTGTTGTTGCCTGTGTGACTCAAGTCTCATACATAAATGAAGACCTCAAAATATCATCAAAACACGGATTTGTGCATTTGTAGTTTAGATAAATACCTTATGATGTCGTGGTGTGATGCAAGAGGACTACGTATTGGTTGTGGGCTCTAGTGTCCTCATCAGTGATTGGAGTATTATTTCCATTGAATATCTGAAGGCCAAATGTGGATGTTCCTTGTTAATATGTAATTCATTACTGGCATTTAGAATTTATATATACACCTAAAATATATATTCTTACAAAGGGATATGAATATTATTATTAACTTATAATAGTATGTGCATATATTACTCACCAAATTCGTATAATATATTGCAGAAACCCCGTAGGTTACTTTGAGTAGGAGAGAAATTTCAACGGAGTCGAAAGTTAAACGCGACGTAATCCAACGTTAATTACGCTTTTAAACTGATTGAGATCTGTAGCTACTTCACTGTCATATTAATATAAATGCATTGCTGTGGCTTCTGTGAGCCTTTCATAGGCTTGCTAAGACGGTATGAAAATTATTTCTAATTTCCAGAATGTCTCACTTTAACTCTCTTTAGCCTTCTGTCTCTTCCTACGAGCACGGCCGTGTAGTATCAGATCTGACGCCGAAATTAATGTGGTAGGAATATTACGGATTTTGCAACATCAACAAAGAGATAAGTGAAATGACAGATTACGAGATAAATTCTGAGAACGGAGAATGGAAAAATATTGGAGCTAGAAAATTCTTTCAACTGTTCCATGATTAAATATAGGCATAAAAAATTAAAAATGCTTGGGTAGAGGAACATGTGAAGAAATTGCTTTAATAAGTCCAAAATCCCTTTGTACCACCGCTCTCCTTGAACTCATGACTCTCTTGACAATCTTAACAGAATCGTGTATTTTGTTCATGGATAATACAGAAATACGCTGCAATCTAGAGGAGCAAAATAGCTGAAATAACAAACGTGGAGATGATCATAAATTTACTTGTTGATACTGGACACCTTTTCTTCTTCCTTTATTGAATAATGAATTAATAATTTTAACACACAGAGATATTGGGTTTTCGGACTTTATCCATCGTCCTGGTTTTTAAGATAACTAAGAAAAACACGACGTTTCCGAAACTGGATCTGTTTCCGTCCTCAGGTGAGGGGAAGCACCCATTCTGTTGGGTCCCTTAGAAAGAGTTAGCCTCAATCACTGGTCCAGTGACGGAAACAGATCCAGTTACCGAAACGTCGTGTTTTTATCTTAAAAACCAAGACGATGGATAAAGTCCAAAAACCCAATATATCAGTGTGTTATACACCATCGTCAGAATCCTATACTAACTAATTAATAATTTTAAGATTGTGTATCGTTATATTATGTGTATGAAAATGAATATGAATATTAATTTCTGAGGTATGGTAGCAAAAACAATTTATTTCATGTATTTAAAGGCGTTCTTTGAACTACATAGGTTATATAGAGTCAAATGAATTGAAAAAACCGTCGTTAATTTACAGAATGTCTCAGGAGGAAAGGTCAATATTCTTGGAGGTCACAGTCTCGGTCATTCTAAGCAAAAATATGTATACGTACGTGTAAAATTCTGAACGGTTTCCGAGATACAATAATTTTGTTATAGTACTCTGTACAGACGAGCAACACGCCGTGTCCTTACACGAGTTGCAGAGTGCATTGATGTTAATGGTGGAATTTTCGAAAATGTTTTACAATAAGTAAACTGTACCAAATTTGTTACTTGACCAATAAATACTAGTATTATAAACAGTACGTAATATCTCTTTCTTACCAACAATTTTGGAACTGTACAGTAAGATAGCTCTATCTCAGAAAACTTTCCGAATAAGACACATGTCATATAGGCTTTTCTGCTTATAAGGAACTACACTATCACCTCCCAGAACATTGTCCTTTCTTCCTGGGACATTCTGTATAATGATTTTGAGGTGGATGGTTCTTTATAGAGACCGGACTGAAGTCCTTTGGTAAGTAGTCTCTAAAGAGTGTTTCGATCTTGTTTCGAACTGGTTATTTCCCTAATAAAGTTGAATGTCGTAACGCCATACCAGTTCCTTCGGTATGCGGTCTAGGGAGACTGAAGAAGTTAACAAAAAAGTTCAGCGTTAGGATAATTTGTCCTTAATTGAGGATTGAAACAGAAACACAAAGCATAAGCTTAATAGCAATTGCGTTGAATAAACATAATGTATTAAGATTACGGTGTTCTGGGACGTGACGCCGTGCAGTCCTGTATATACCTGCCAGCTTTTTGGAATATGCAAGGCGTGACGTCCCAGAAGACCGCAGCACTCACCGCTATGGTACACAATGAACGCCCCACCCTTGTTGGTTGCCATATGGTGCATTTCAAATGAAAATCGAGGTCCACAACTGCACATGGTTGCTTCCTCAAGCGTTCTACTCAGCCACAGTTTTCATATACTTTATCTCCGTCATAATGAATCGAAACATTTCCTCTTCCGGGAATAAACTGTGTCCTTTCGTTTGTTTCTGTAGACCCCTCAAAAAATGTTTGCTGCAAGTCATACCGAGATACCGGCTGCGTCTCCTTCTGCTGTGAAAATACGTCCGTAGAAGCCGGGATAGCTCGGTCGGTATAGCGATGGGCTAAGTGATAGACTACCAGTGTTCGATTCCAGGCAGGGGGCAAGAAATTTTTCTATACAGCTTAAAGACCGGCTCGATAGCACACCCAGCCTTCTGTATAATGGGCACCGGGTATTCTCCTACGAAGTAACATGGCCGAGGCGCGAAGCTGACAATAAACCTCCATCTAGTGCCGAGGTCAAAATTGGTGGAGATATACCTCCACTCTCCCATGTGTCTTCATCATATGGCTATTAATTAATTAATTAAACACAAGGAGAACTTTACCTTTCATTAATTGGAGTAACTACAAAATCGTGAATTTTCGTAAATAAAATTCCAGATATTTTAGACATTCTTTACAAAGTAAAAGAAGTGTCCCTTGTGTGGAAAACATATTTGTCATTCTGTGATGTAATATCTCTGTATAAACCATTGGGAAGTTTCTCTCTTTTACATTTCATTTCGGAGATGTTCATTAAATACTCTACCAGTTTTGATGTTCAACCATATTGGACCCATAAAATGTTGTTTGCTTGTTGCCATAAACGAGATGTTACATAATCAGATTTTGTAAACAGGCTGTATTTGAGATTGACAAATTGCAAATATATCATAGGGATTATAAGTAAGCACATTATCGAATAAGACATCTTCCAAACTTGTTAGTAGGATTTACCGGTGATAAGCACTACGCCACAATGTTCTTACCCGAAAGTTTGACTGGGAGGTAAATACACGTATATTGCTTTGAGAATTACCTGTACGAAATTTTGCCGGAGAACAAGACATGATGACCGATGCGTTTCATGAGCTCTATAGCCGTATAGTATCCCCAGATGTTGGTGACAATTCATGTACAAGTGAAGGTAACTTTATCCTTCTGCTAGGTTACAATATGGAGACCCCATTTACTTCAAATGAGAACATCAAACAGAAAATTTCTTTGGCAAGGTTCTGTATTTCAGCATCCTGTTGCAATTGTTCACATTAGCGTCCATTTGTCTATAATCCGTCTAAATTGCAACACTTTTTATTTTACATTTCAATACACTCTCTAACACTACATGTTTCGGCCTCAAATGGCCATCTTCAGGTGTTTTTTCTACAAATATTCAATTAAGATTTTGTCGAAATTGTGTCGAAACTGTTACACTCTTTCACTGTTCTAATTCATTTTAAAAAACTACACGCTGTAGTCTTCTTTTTAATTAAAATGAGAAACATTCTTTTATAATTTGTTACTTATTGTTTTGCTTCACTCAGGGTGTCGTCATTTCCGTAAAATATAAGATGTTTCCTTGGCTGCTTGGTCCTCACGTTAGTTGTTTTCTCCTGGTTTGTGTTTCCTCCTCAACGTATAGTGCTGTCTTTACTAGTGAGGCCGAAACTTGTAGTGTTAGAGAGTGTATTGAAGTGTAAAATAAAAAGTGTTGCAATTTAGACGGATTATAGACAAATGGACGCTAATTCTTTGGCAAGGTTGAATATGTCATTCAGTTCTGGGGATTGTAACAAAAAAGAAGTGAAAATCATAGTATTAAGCGATAACGAATTCAACCCTTAATACATTAAATATAATACTCAATCCTAAGTATTTTCACAAACATGATTTAAATTACCAATCAAAACTCCAATTTATTTTCTATATATTTATTCTTAAGGTCCCCAACCTGAGCCAGATGAATCCAATCCATATCATCCAATCGATTTTCTCTACGATCCATTATTTTATCCTCTCTTCTAGGCCATTCTAGTGTCTCTCCTGGTTCTCACACCAGAATCCTATAGGCATATGCATTCTCTTTTCTTAGGTCGTTTATCCAAAGAGCCAGCGTAATTTTATTTTAATTTACTTAGTGGGGGGGGGGGGGGTCCAACTGGGGGCACCTGGCACGGCGGCCNGGGGGAGTCCAACTGGGTGCACCTGGCACGGCGGCCACTGATTGGCCTATTGTAGCCCTCCCCGGGTGATTATGATGATGGAGAATTTGGTAGAATGAAGATCTGTAGGGGAAACCGAAGTACTCGGAGAAAACACGCCCCAGGGCCACTTTGTCCACACTAATCCCACTTGACCAGACCCGGGATCGAGCCCTGGCCGCCACGGTGGGAAGCCAGCAACTAACCTCTTGAGCTATGGCGCGGCCTTCTAAAATTAGTGTAAGTCCTTGAATAATATTTCGTAAGAAAATGAATTTACGGCAAGGAGTTGTTAGATTTACGCCCAACCCCCAATCTTAAGGACCGATCATTGTCTACTGCCCGCCACGCCTTATTCAATATATTCGCAGTTATCTTCCCTATCTGGAGTTTGTCTTCTCCGATCGAAATATGCGGACGCGTCATGCCTTAGTAAAAATACGCTCTTAACATGGCCTCAGTGTATGTCTGTGTATGTGTATGTATATACATGGAGTAGCACAGTTTTCAAGAACCGCCATTTAACATGGGGCAGTTATGCCGCCCATTTGTTAGCATGTGGGGATCAAAGAGAAAAGCGAAGCGTATTTGGGTTACTGGTTTTTCAAGCAGGCTGTGGTGGTACGTAATTTCCACTGCTCGTTAATAACAACCTTTGCGGGGGTGCAGTGATTGCAACCACATGGTGAAAAATTTAGTGGTTAAACGGTGATGGCTGTTAAAATTGGAAAGCTTTATCGCTGAGAATAATCTGCACAGAGTTTCTGCTCCGCCTTGTCGAATTTGAGATACGGTTAATTGCTTTATACCCGCTAACAACAACATCCAGACTTTAACGTGACTTTTCGTTTAACAAATGTTCATAGTCGTATAATATGCTTGCAGGGAAATGGCCTTTACTGGAAATTAACTTCAAAAATCGCCGTAAAACATTTGGGATTACTGAAATTATCTCAAATTGTCACAGACTTTTGTAAAGCTGTAGTCAGTTTCCGGTTAAAATTCATTTATACAGGGTGCCAATTGTTGATGTTATATCACGAGGTCTTCTGTGCTTTACAGTGTTGTCAGCTGGTGCTGTATTGAAAGGGATGGAAAGTTTGAATGAAGCGTGGAAATTAAAAGGATAACATTATTAAAGATGGAAGAATGGTTTGACAATGGGGAAAGGTTAATGAAGACGGAAAAAGTAGAGGATTGTGAAACGGAATAAGCTAAAGCAGCCTCATAAATTTCTGTTCTGACTCCCAGTCTTAAAATAAATTAAAATAATTCATTCCATGGGTATCCTTGTTCTCTTTTTCATCCCAGTTTGAAGTCTGCCCTTATGTTTAATTAATTAAGCATCACTCCATGAAGAAGTAAGGGGGACTTGAGATATAGCTGGACAATTCTTGACCTTTCTTGACCTCGTCACTAAATGGAGGTGAGTGGTCAGCTTCACGACCTGGAAACTTTATCACTGGTGCCCATTCGATAGAAGGTTGGGTGGCCCCCAGAGCCGGTCTGGACGTTGTGGAACAGAAAAATCACATGACCTTGCTGAGAATGTTATCCCAGTCCTATCTGTAGCTATACCGACTGAGCTGTTCTGTTCCTTTATTCTTTGAAGAAGATATTTTAAAAGTTCAGAAAAATTCTGTGTGGTATGGGTACTTAAATTTTATTGATTATTGTTTACGGGCATTAATTAGTATGCTTATAAATTACGTTTAAAAGAGGTTAAGTAAGAGATTATTAAAACTTTATCTAAGTAGAATTACTTGGATATTTAATATGTGGCTCTTGGTAACAGATTTAATACAAGATTCGAAATTGTCCTTGTGTTAAGAGCGCTAAAATGGCACTGATTTGTGTTTCGTTTAAACAAGATGGAGTAAACAAAAGTGTAACAAAGCATTAGGATATACGATTACTTCGACTTCCGATGTCTGTAGTTTTGTACAGGCGTTAAACTTGGTCTTAAGATCTTAAAGGTTTGAAGAAATCAGGTAGACTCAGAGGGTTGGGAACAGGAAGACGAGGAGAGTGTTTGAAATGAAGATGGATGCAATGTTAAGAGATTGAAGAAAACTGCATAACGAGGAGCTTCAACTTATAATCTCGCCAAATATAATTGCAACGATCGAGTCGAAGAGGATGAGATGGACAAGGAATGTAGCACGCATGGGGCTGAAGAAGAATGTATATATAATATTTGTAGGAAAGCCAGAAGATATAAACGTAGATGGAGGAATAATATAAAAAATTATCTTAGAGAAATAGAATATAATAGCACTAATCTGGTTCATTTGGCTCAGGATAGGGGGCAGTGGAGGGTTCTTGTTAACATAATATTGAACCTTCTGACTCAATAATCTGTTGGGAAATTACTGGGTAGTTGGGCTACCGGCGACTCTGAAGAAGGATTCAGCTGCACCTAATTAATTAGTGTAACCTGCGGTGTGTGCTGATTTCAACGAGAGAACATAATTTAAATTTCCTTCACTTGACAGAAGTGTGGTCTCCACACCAGCTGCTACGTGTCGCTCATTTTCTTTTTTCACGCCGTCAAACTTACATCCCCCCCCCCTCCATTCAGGAAGGTTCCCTTGCCCCGAGGGTTTGTCACTCCACACTTCATAACTCCAATCTGAGGACACGGAAAGTTGAGGCGGGATGAGATTGTGCAAAGTTTCGAGTTAAAGTATACAACAAATTATCATTAGATGTCTCTGTGATGTATCTGCCCTTGGAAAGATGAGGGAGACCTCTTTCCTTCGCCCACTGTCGCTGTCGCTGTTCTTCGAGTGATGCAGCGGTAATTACTGGACTTGTATTCGACGGACACCAGGTCGGATTTCTTCCAGTTTACAATTTCAGGGTTCATGTAGTTGCGAATTCCGGTGCAGTACCTTGAAACCCTCCACGGCTGATACTGAAGATCACTGAATTCTCCATTGACAGTTGTCTTCCCCGGATATTCGAAATCCAGTAGGTTCGTCTAGCGGGACCGCTCTAGACTTGTACTGGGAAGATGCAGGTTTCGAATTGTAGCCGAGACACCAGGGTCTCTTGACTGAAATATTTCGGGCTTCCTCAGCATTGTATAATACCTCTATTAGGTCACGACAATTTCCTTGCAAACGATTTCCAAGAGGACTCGTCTCATCCAAACCAATTTAATTAAAAGAAAAAAAAATGTCGTAATTTAAGTTCACTTATGAAATCTCGATTAATGTTTAGATCGAAATGAAAATTTGTTTATAACACAAAAAACTTATTTCATTATTCTAATTTGGAAGAATATTTCATAAATATTTTTCTATTCCCAAACGACTTCTGAGTACCAACAGGTTTAAGAGACACTTATTCCTTTCTCGACAGCAATATTTTGTTGGGCACTGTGCCGAATATCTAGACTTTATACAAAACAACAAACGTTTCATGCTTTGCCTGGTGTTCCTAGGCATTCTGTACAGCCTGAATTTGTTCTTTGCCTCCTACACCTATAAACGTGTATTTACTGCTATGTCTGGAGCTTAAGAATTCCTTCAACCCCAGGAGTATTCATGGCCGCCATGTTTGTTACTTCCACTGATATGTATTTAAAAGTGTGTGGATTTAGGGTGATGGCATTCCAAAAGGGTTTAATAATATATAAGGGGAGGGTTTTCTACATTTGAATCTACATTTCTTATTATCTTCTTCTTCTTCACCTCGTTGTCCAATCTCTTTTGAAAGGAACTCCAAGATTTGCTACCATAGAAAAGCATGCTTGCTGCTGAGTCTTATATGATTTTAAGTTGTCTTCTATTGTAGCACAACACATCCAAAAATGATTGCAAATATACAGAATGTCCCAGGAGAAAGGTAAATATTCTGGGAGGACATAGTATCAGTCATTCTAAGTAAAAATGTATATATGTACATGTGTCCTATTCCGAACGGTTTCTGAGACAGAGCTGTTTCACTGTAAAGCAGTTTGGATTTGGCTCTCAATACTGTTCTTCCCCCCCGCTTATGAATCAGTATGAAGCGCCAATTGGCCGTTGTGACTGTTGATAGTGATATTGTAGGAGCGCTGTGAAAAACGCCGCACATCTTTCCAAATGCCGAATATGCTGATATGCTGTATGCTCTCCTCGCACGAGTTGCAAAGTGCATTAATGTTGACGATGAATTTTCGAAAATGAATTATGCTGCGTAAACTGTACCAATTTTTTTACTTGAACCACAAATACCGGGAGTATAAACAACAATTATGAAAGTGTACAATTAAGTAGCTCTAACTCTGAAATTAAGGGTAAAATGTAACCGATAATATGACCCCCACGATACTGATCTTTCCTCCTTGGACATCCTGTATTATCTCACAAATAGTCTTTATTTATGTAATGTGCCAGTCTTTGCAAAGTGAAATCTAGTGACAAAATTGGTAAGCTCCAGTTGAACATAATGTAACTTGAAGAAAGCAGTTTTCTGGGATTTGGCACCGTGTATATGTGGTGTTAACCGACGTTTCGGAGGAACGTATCGCCTCCATCTTCAGGGTAGAAGAAAAAATATAAGAAATTTGCAAGCTAAGAGACCGTGAGAACCGGTAAAAGCAGACTGTAGACTGTACAGCACAGTCTGCTTTTACCGGTTCTCACGGTCTCTTAGCTTGCAAATTTCTTATATTTTTTCTTCTACCCTGAAGATGGAGACGATACGTTCCTCCGAAACGTCGGTTAACACTACATATACACGGTGCCAAATCCCAGAAGAATGCTTTCTTCATAGTCACCGCCGTGAAAGCCTCAAATCTTACACAATGTAACTTAGTGGTTGTATTGTAATAAAAAGAACTGAAATATATTACTTCCAAGGACTAATCAATATATAGTCCTGCGTACTGGTCAACCCTGAAAACATTCACTCCAAGATAATAAAACCAGAAATGTAACGAAATGTCTGAATATATTGCAGATGATATTAGAACGCATGTAGCTGTCGAAATAATCTCGTGTTAACATGAGACCATAAAGGGGACCATTTACAACGTTCATACGCCAATTAATGGACATGTATACCGGCCTTTCTCTCCCCACCCAACCCACTGTATGTCCCCTCCACTCAATACAAAACCCACACAGAACAGTGTTGCGGCGCGGTATTCTGGCGCCCTACCCCCCACCCCCCACCCCATGTACTGCCGAATGCAAATAAAAAACTCCCACCCCAGTACAAATCGTGAACTACCCTACCTATATCTCATTCCCCACTCATACGATATTCTGTGAAATCTAAAGTCAGCTGGAAACCCCCAGTCAGGGTCAACAGGGGACAATGCTTCCAGGAAGTTTGGGATAATGTAACAATTTTGTTTAATATTGGCGTAAATACTAGTAGAGTTTTCACCATGGTTGAAATGTTGCAAACTGAAATGGCAGAAGAATCTTTCTCTTTCCTTCCAGAGATGCGGAACTCTCTAGCGTTTCCGGTTCTGCTTTGCATAATGTCGGAGTAGTAAACTCTGTAACAAACCTGGCTTGTATTTAGGAGCTATCCTTTTTTAATTCTTCATGAAAACTTTTATCAACATGTACCTTGACAATCAAATGCCAAAGTACTAGTAATATTAGTCTGATAACTAGAACATATTGTCACGTGTAGGGTGGTACGCGTGAGAGAATGACGGGTTCTAGTTCGGATGATTGGATTTATTAACACATTGGTTACAACCTCTCTTAATTAGAGTTAAATACAGCGTTAGAGCTGATTTACACACTTCGCAATACACTGCTACACGCAGAGACACTAGTCCTCACCTGGTAATGCAATTGAAACACAGAAACATGCGCATCAAATCGCTCCAAATATTACACATTTCTTTTTATTGACTGCGTATTTACAATCTGCTCTCTCATTTGTGGAGCATTAAGTAAATCTGTGGGTGAGTGGCGTGAGTGGAGCATTCATTCTCTGATGAATCCCCTATCAGTCCTGTAGATGGTTGATATTGTTTGCCGTGTCTTCAGCGGTTTCGGGGGGGGCAGTTGGACATTGCCGGT
>NW_019743693.1:458737-466958 GCF_002891405.2 Cryptotermes secundus
TAGTCTCCGTGGCACCTTTGGCGGAGTATTCAGGGCCGCTATGAGTTTGTTGCTATGTCCATCTAGCCGTGCACTGTATAGTCTCGACAGTCTGCGAATCTCGTCACTGACGAAAGGAGGCTATTACACATGAACAAAGTCTTCACACGACAAACTTTCCGTGGCTATGTTCCACCGAGAACGCTCTCACTGTCACTTAAATACTTAGACACTCTGAAGTACGCTGATATAATACTGCCTTGGTTCCAAGTCACATTGCGACTGACGGTCGGTCAGTCAGTCAGTCAGTCAGTCAGTCAGTCAGTCAGTCAGTCTGCCTTGGTGTCGATCCCCGGCTGGGGCTCATTACCAGATTTTTTTTCCTTATATGAAAGTTGCTGTCCCGTCCATTTGGGGCGCCCTCTCTGACGAGAAGTCGGGTCTGCCATTTGTCAGTCATAGTCCGTATTAGTAAGTCCATTGTCAGTATTTACATATATTTACAAATTTAATCTTAATTCATATTTCTATGTACAGTACAAAATATACAAGGCCTCTGTCAATCCAGGTTCAGTACAGCAGATTATGCCTTATTTTTAGTAGTATTCGCTACCACGACAGTGGTATATAACAAGACGTCTGGAATCTTGTTATATAGCCCCCGCACCGATCACGCACAGAAAACAGCCTCTAATGTTGTAGAGGAGTGTTTACTGAGACGTTGCTTAGCAGCGGCTGCGGCATTAATCATATAGAAAACGCCGTACTTTCACCGTTGTGTTGCGTGTATTCGGTCGTAAGGTGTTTAACAGCCAGTTACCTAGCAACGCTCGGGCCATCCACATTAAAATATCTTTAGTTACGGAAGAAATTGCAAAAAAAAATCATCTTTATGGATTAAGTCATACGTGGCCTGTTCCATCCTCTTCAAGAACATACTGCTTCCTCCACCTTAACTCTTAGCATTCTATGTTCCGTTTTGTTTGTGGATTGTACGTATGTTAGAATTTTATACGGTAACCTCCTCTCTTCTATACGTAGAACAATATATTTTCATTGTGATCTGAACCATAGCATTTTATTATTTAGGTTAGAAACGCTCAGTGCTCCCCTAATTGTATTATTTCTTATTTCTTCCTTCTCTGCGTAGCTACACTCTTCAAGAATTTCATTTCTGCAGTTTAAATGTTTGCCTCCGGTTTTGTTCCTATAGTCCAGGCATGTCCAACGCGTCGATCACAACCTGTCTGAAGTTGGACATGCCTGCTATAATCCATATATCGGATCCGTATATAAGTGTAAATGTTGGCATACATTTGTAATATTTTACCTGTATCTCTAGTCTTGTCTTGTTATTCGGTGCCTTTATTATGCTGCAAATTTCATTAAATATATTCATTTTTTCTAAGTCGCTGTTGTTTCATGCTTTATTTGTGTATAAGGAATATCTATCCATATAACAGGCCTGGGAGGTCCATGGGGTTGTGAGATGTCGATGCTCTTAAATTTTCTATCCAATCGGCTCACAGATGTTACTGAGGTTGTCAGTCTTAATCACTGGCCGCCCCTTACCCACAGGAAGATTTCTGGTACTCATTTCTGCTAAGACCTGAGTCATCCGAGGCTCATAGTGCGGTTGGAAGGATTAGATTAATTGAAAAAGAATTCTATAAACTCATCGGGAATCGAACCTGCAACCTTCCAGCTTGTAGCGTAATGCCTCAACCCACTACATTATGGCGTGCCACCGGATGATTCACAAAGCAGAACTTATCTTCAGAGCCCTCCATTAGCATGAGGCAGCTTTGTAATGCAGAAAATTGTTAGTGTATGTCCAAATTCGGTTAAGGAAGATTCCACGTTCCAATATACTCGTAACAAAAAAGGAAGGAGATTTTCATTGGTTCAGAGATAATTAAACATCTCACTTAATTAAATAATGAATCCCACTGTAACAGCATGTACGATTTTTAAGTCGCCAAACGTACTTTGTGATGACTTGCAAAAAAATATTAATATATAATCCATTTCAGACCGCTTCACAAAAGTTCCGTATCTCAATATTATCCAATTTCCTGTTCCTCTTTGAAATAACCAGCAGACTTTGATATAGCACTAGATAGGATCTTGATTCGCAGGGAACAAATACGTGAAAGGACAGAAAGGCAGGACAAGAAGGCAGAGGAGAAAAAGAAGAAGATTTTACGAATTATTTGCTTCACAAAAAATAGAACTGGTTCCACTTTTTTTTCAGGAAAGATCTAAAACGATAAACAAATTGACTATGTCTCAAGTTTCATCTCAATTCTAACGATGTGGGTGGTCCTCTAATTCTCTGCATTGCAGCATGTAACTTCTGTGTCTACGGAGCATTAATTTAGAAGCAAAGCATTCAGGAATGATTCCGATGAATTACTGCGCATGAGCAACATACGTACAGTCCCTTCTGTTGGACAAAATGATAGAGACTGAGAAAATTATAAAATGATGAAATTCATAATTGCCTTTCTTCACTAAAACTTGTCATTATTCGTTTTATAACTTGACGGAGTAGACTCTCTGCGCTGTTCCCTCACTCACTCACTCACTCACTTACCCACTCACTCATGGGGCTAAGCCCTTCTTGACAAGCTGCCAATTGTGCAGCCACTCAAGAAATTCTCAGCATTTTATGGAATCCAAAGTCTTCCCAGTGGTCTCTTTCCTCTGGTATTCCCATCAATATACTATATGCATTCCTCTTCTCCTCCATTCGTGCTACATTCCTTGACCATCTCATCCACCTTGTCTTGATCATTCTAATTAACTTGGAGAAGAACACAAGTTCTGAAGCTCCTCATTATGAAGTTTCCTCCAACCTCCTGTCACTTCATCCCTCTTCGGTCCAAATATTCTCCTCAACACCCTGTTTTCAAACACCTCAGTTTTTGTTCCTCCCTTAATGTCAGAGACCAAGTTTCACTCCCATACAGAACCACCGGCAAAATTATATTTTTTTTTTCAACTTTTATTTTCAATTTTTTATGTATATATATATTTTTTTTATTTTTGGACAGCTAACGAGAAGACAAAAGGTTCTGGACTGAATGGTAGCAAGCATTACCCGAGTTCGATCACTTTTTAATTTCCTCCTGAATCAGGTTTTCATTTTTTATAGTCCTTCCAAAATATCTGAATTGTGCCTATTTTTCAAAACATCTGTTAACAATTTTTACGTGAAAATTTTACCTTGCATTTTGGTGACGAGACAGTAACATATAGTTAGTTTCCTCTGTGTTTACTTCTATATCTATATTATCATCCAGTAGATTGACATCATCAACATAGAACAATAGCTGATGTGTCCCGTTTAATTTCAGTCCCATCTGGTTTTCCTGGACCTTCCTAATAACATATACTAAAGCAAAGTTGAAAAGGAGTGGCGGTAAAGCATCTCCTTGTCTTAGACCATTCTGAATAGGAAAATTATCAGACAAATATTTACCTATACGGACTTACCATATGTTTCGTTTAAACACATTTTAATCAGCTTAACTAGTTTCATGGGTACCCCAAACTCTATCAGTGTTTGGCCATAATTAATTAATTATGAGATTTGAATTGTATAGATAGTCGGTAAGACTCCTTGGAACGGGGATCAGCCAGTCGCAAGGCCCTTACCTATAGAGGACAAAAGAAACATAGAATAGACGCAGAGAAAAGTCCATGACTCTTGTGGAATTGGAACCCACGATTCCAGTGTTTGAGAGGGCGAGGACATTTCACTCCTTAGACTTGGCTACTCTCATCTACACGAAAATTTATTAGGCAGGAAAAATTGATAATTATGAATGAGAGTTGATAAATAGGTGAAACTTTTGGTCGTTATACCTGAAGGAAAGAGACTCCTTGGAAGATATGGACGTAGATAGAAGGATAGTGTTATAATGGATCTTAAAGAAAGAATTTGGCAGTAGGTAGACCGGATTTATTTGGCTCAGAATAGGGAACAACGTCGGGAGATTTTATTCAGTTCCATAGAAATCTGGGAATTTTTTAAGTAGCTAATCAACTATTAGCTTCTTAGAAAGGATTCCTAATTATAAATTTAGTTAGCTGAATAGTTTGTGTTAGTTGCTTATAATATTTGAGACCGAAATACATGAGTTTTTCCCAGAGGATACGTGGGCCTATAAATTTCAGGTGCCGCATAATTAACGTGTAATGAGTTATCACAAATCATTAGGAAACGGAGCTGTAGGATGGGAGCTGTAGACTGCGGCTGCATTATTAAATATGTTGTCAGGTATATTAGTAATTATAAAATGGGTTTAGATTGGTGATTGGATTTATTGCACACTTTAACACACAACTCGTAACTACTGGCAAATATAAGAGCCTAACTAGTTTACACGCTATAAAAATAATTGTGACTAAAGCACACATAGTCTTCTATATCTTCACTAGTCGCTTCCGGGTAACGGGTCTTAGAAATGTCCTCTGCTTACGTCCTTATCGGCTGTCAAATATCCCACAACTGACTCGCATGCTGACGGCCATCTCACACAAACCTACCTTCTCTTCTCTTTACTGTCTGATTGACTGTCGCTCCCATTTCTCCGCTTATAACATCTCGGCGCGGATCGCACAGAAAACACTTTTTCTCATTGTTTCAATTCAGACGTTTAAGTTGGAACATTTTCGTTTGCGAAACCGTTACTAAGCAACAGCCTTTTTATATTTTCTTATCTCGCGATCGTTGCCCAGCAACAGCTCTACATGCTAAAATATTAATAACATATGATGTCTGGAACATTCAGTGTGATATAGAAGGGTCATATCTATGCTTTAGCATGAAGCCATGGATGTACGGCTTGAATATAAGGCTCCAAATAATAATAACCGTAACATGTTTAGCTTAACACTCCAGCCATCATTGTCCCGAAGAGAAATGTCTGCTGCCATGTAAGGGTGGTAAAGAGAAAAGATGTCTGTGTTTAGAATAAACTTCTGACCACAGACTAAACATTTAAGTCCCTTTTTGTTGAATACTCGAAAAATTGAAGCAATGAGGACTAAAACTGTTGTGTCTTCTGGACTTCACTTGCTGCCTACTTCATGCTGGTTTCTCGGTTTCTGCTTTTACTGTCCAATGTCTTTTGTGTATTCTTATGCTAGACTCACATAAACCCTTCCTGAATTTCATGTAAAGATACAGTGAAGCCTCGATAATCCGAAATAATTAAAGCGCTGTTGTGTTCGATATATCGAATCGTTGGAATTACTAAATTCCAAACAAAAATTTGAATTCTATAGTACAGTTATTTATTTGGAAAAATTATAAGTACATTTTTGATTACCAGAAACTACCGAAGCCCTCGTAATTTTCACTACAAGCCTGAGACGGAGCAAGCGGTAACAGGTTTAATTTTTCATCACCTAGAAAGGTAGGTCCACTAAAAATAATATCAATTATTTCTTCAAGGAAGTGAAATATATAATTTAAATTTGTAATTTTTTAATGTTCTGATTTTGGTCTTTGTGGTACTGTAAGCCAATTTGGATTAATGTAGTTTTGGTCTGCCGAGTTTTCACTGTGCTTAAAAGTTCCGTTTCTACCTGACTGAAGACGGCAGGTCTCCATTTCAAAACCCAGCCCGCTTATATTTGCGTACAGAAATAATCCCTCTTTATTCTGAGAATCATGAAAGTTGGTCCTGAGCATAACTACTTGAGAACTAATCCATGAAGGTGTATGGGTGAGCGAAAGTATAAATCCAGTATTCTTGACCTCGGCTCTAGTTGGAGGTCAGTGGTCAGATTCACGTCCCGGCCGCTTATCCCCGGGGAAAGAACCCCCGCTACTCATTATATAGGGTGCTGCTTGGGCCCCAGAAACGGTCTGGATTATTTGGAGAAGAGGAAAATCTCGTCCCTATTGGAATTTGAAATCAAACCCTTCTGCCGTCCAGCCCGCAGCCGGTCGCCATAGCGGCTGCGCAGTCCTGGTCCCTCCTGAGAATCGAACAAAACATTAGAAGAATTCCTATGCGTAAAATATGTGTTAAAGCAAGCAGTATATATAGTTACCACTACGCTGTAAAGGGTTAACCCTTTCTAAGTCCGTAGTACCTGCGTATACTGCATGTTATGACAATAAATAACACAGCGTTTAGCTCACAAAAGTTATTTGTGGAGTTCACTTTGTTCTCACTATAAACACTGCATGTTTTCCTATACGTCATTAACTTACTGATCTTTGTAATGTAGATGTAGTGTGTTTTCTGGGAAGTGAAACTATACTTTACAATATGAGTTAGATATGTTCACCTTCTAAGGTGTTGACTGTATAAATACAATTCGCCTGTGCATTGGTGTACAGGTACACAACCTTTTCTCCGCATCTCAGGTTGAGAACTGCTATGTTTAGTCTCCCCTAGGCTCGATGTCTGAACCTCGGAAGGGTATTGCACGACAGTAAGTCAGCTTATTCTGTTTGCTTTATTGTTTTTCCTCTTGTTTCCACTCCACAGCCCATCTTTTATACATCTCGTGTTCATCTTTCCGACTATTGTCTTGTCACATGATATGACTCATCCACCCTTCAGGGTGTTTTTATTGCATGGTCTTTTCTTCATCTCCATTCTTGTCTGCTCTCCTTCTCTCTTCTATGTTCCTTTTGCTTATTGTGCATTGTCACGTGGCTCTTCCTGTTTGATGCGAGCAACATGTACAGTGCAAGTGACTGCAAGCCTTGATAACATGTTTCCAGTTGGAGAGCCTAAAACGAAACTGCTCATCAAAATGTTGTAGTACGAGGTAGGGAATTGAATTTATTCTTCGGAACTGTCTTTATCATAGGCCTATTGGTTCTCTAAACGGCTGATTATTACACTGGATATTGTCCATAAATTCATTCATTCATTCGTCTGTAATCTGTCAAGACGACAGGTCCACAGTCTCTTCCAAAACAGTTCCTTCACTTGGTGCGATCTAGAGCTTTCTCCTTCAAATGAAAATATCCTCTTATGTCCCCAAGGTCATCCAGCATCCTCTTACGTCTTCTTCCTCGTCTTCTTGTCACTTCTATCCGCCCCTCTATCTTTCCCTCAATAAATTCTTTTAGATTCATGCATGTGTAGAAAACAGCTAAACGTACCAGAGTCTTTCTTCAAGTTAGGTATACAAGTCTTCAGGCGCTCACAGCCACTCTTTAGGAAAATCTATCTGTTTCTCTATCTATGACTCTATATTCCTCTTGTTGGACCTTGGTCAATTTTTTTCAGGTTTTCAATCCTATACAGCCGGTAGAACTCCTTGTACGGGAGATCAGCCCGTCTCAAGGTCACTACCTACACACAGAATAACACAAATAGAGGATAAATGCACACGATGCAGACATCCATGCCTTGAGTTCGATTCGAGCACACGATCCGAGCGATCGGCAAAGAAAAAATAGTCCGCCTTTTATAGAACTGGAAGTTTCATTATTGTGTTCAAGAGAACACACGACTGAAAAATACGCTGAGCCAGATAAATCCAGTCCATACTCTCACGAGTCTATATCTTCAACATTAATGTTATCACCCTCCATTCTGCGCCATTGTTTCCGTAGAAATCTCTTTGTATGTATTCCTCCTTTCCTTCATGCGTGCTTCATACCCAGGAGCTTCGTTGAGAACTGAAGTGTGATACTCGTATGTAGACTGGACTTTCTTTGTAAGCGTTACTTAGTGACGCTACGACTAGCGACATTACAGCGTCGAATGACAGGAAGATAAGGAACGCTAAATTGGAAAGTATTTGGAAGGAAGAGATCGTGACATAACCGAGTTACTAACTCAGTATTTGCGTAGAGGTACTGAGCAAAACTACGAAAACTTTCTTTAAATGGGCCTATCACACATTATGACCGCCACTGTGGTCTAGTGGCCAGAGTTCCGGCCTACTGATCCAGAGGTCCTGGATTCAATTTCCGACTCTACCAGATTTTCTGAGAATTAGTGGGTTTGGAACGGTGTTCACTTAGCTTCATGATGATAATTGAGGAGCTATTTCAATGAAATAGCGGCTCCGGTCTAGAAAACCGAGATTAACGACCGTGGAGATTCATTGCGCTGACCACGATACACCCTCTATCCGCTAAAGTTGGCACTAACTTCGCCGACAAGCGGTGGTCGCTCGGTTGGTATAGTTTGCTTGCGGACTAAAAACCAAGGAGTTTTTTCATCCCGGAATGTATCTGGTGGGACTGAGATGCCCC